>NC_073302.1:437312046-437497046 GCF_027595985.1 Sorex araneus | reverse complement strand
GTGTGTGTGAGTGTGAGGTGGGGGTGCCAGTGTGCACGGGAGCGTCTGTGGAGTCGGGTTCGGTAGCTCCCTGGCCCCGCTCTTCTCCGCGGTCGACCTGGTACGGTTGCCGTCTCTGTACACATTAGGGACGGTTTGAAAGGCTCGCAGAGGACAGTTCTATTTTTGTAAATAGGATAATTGGGTCGGAAACTGTGCCGATATCTGTCTGTGCTCCACCCCGCGTGGGACAAGGCCTGACTCTCAGAACCACGCAGCCCGAAGCCAGGACCCACGCCGGCCCGGGCGTCGAGTCCGCTCTCTGCAGGCGGAGAGAGTGCCGAGCGGAGGGAGGTCGGGCACGTTGGTTTGCTCCTTTGGGGGGCTGGGGGCCGTGCCCAGCGGTGGTCAGGGCTTACTCCTGGCTCCGGGCTCACGCCTCACTCCTGGCAGTGTTCAAGGCACCATGGATGGCACCGGGGAGCAAAGCCAGGTCAGCCGGGTGCAGGACGAGCCTCCTTCCCTCTGTAGCGTCTCTCCAGTCGAGAACGGGCATCTGGAAGGGTAGTTAGTGCAGTGTGCCTGCCGGTAAGCGGGTGGGCCGGTCGGGACATGGGGACGGGGCGCATGGCACCCACGTCTTGCCCTGGAGCCTGTCAAGAGCAGGCATGGAGGCTGTGGGGAGTGTCCCTGGAGAGAACACTTGTGCCCTGGGGAGGCCCCACTGCTGCCCGGCGACTTTAGCGACCTTCCTTCTTCATGCAGGGGCCGTGGCAGTGCCCGTGTGACTTGTCCAGGGCCCCCTTTGCTTCAGAGGGTGGCTGGGGTGCGAAGAGGGGGAGTGAACATTACAGAGCCTCTCGTGGGGCAGACGGGCTTACCGACACCTGGCCCAGCGTGTGGCTGTACTGTCGGGAGGCAGGACTGACCTACATCCAGGCATCCTCAGAGGGAGGCAGTGGGGCCGGAGACATGGCTCAAGGTGCTGTGCTGAGTGCTTGCTTTGCATTTGCTTTGCTCGATACCCAGCACTGCGTGGTCCCCCAAGTACTGCCGGCAAGGACCCCTGAAAACTTAACCCTGAACTTCACTGGGAGGTGTCGTGACTGCGTTACCAGCTCCCAGCCAGCAAGGGTGCTCATTGAAGTGATGGCCATCAAGGTAAGATGGGCCCCACGCCCCATTTTACAGATGGGTAAACTGAGACTCGAGTAGGATAATTACCTCTTCGGAGATCTTTCATCTCATCGGTGATGGCGCTGGGCTTTCAAACCAGATCTTCCAGCACTGGAGCCTGTTGGCTTTCCCTGTCCCGTGCCGCCTGAACTCACCCTCTGCTCTTGTAACTTGTGGCTCAGATGTGCAGGCTATGATCCGAAGCTCCTCTGGGTTGACCAGATGGGACCGGGAAGGCTTCCCGGCCCTGCAGTTTGCAACAGTGGTAGCGGTGGCCGTTGGGTGTCCGCACCTCTCCCCAAGTTTGGGTTGGCTTGGGGGAACCTTGCTCGGCTGTGAGGTGGGCCGGCATGGACCCAGGTGTCTGGGGGGTGCCTTGCAGGGTATGCTGCTGCCAGAGCTCGCCGCTGGGCACTGAGTGCCACTCCAGTCCCCGCAGGAAAGCGGGAGGTGGGCAGACGGGCAGGGGGAGCCTTTGCTCCCGCCGAGGAGGTTTGAGGGTCTGTCCTGGGTCCAGCTGTCCACTCGCACCACCCCCACCCATGCGCTCAATCCTACACCCCCATGTCCTTTTGTTTGTTTGTTTTGGGGTCACCCCTGATGGTGCCCGGGCTTTCTCCTGACTCTGCAGTGGGATCACTCCTGGTTGGCTCGGGGGACCCTGTGGGGTGCTGGGGGTCAAATCCGGGTCAGCAGCGTGCAAGGCAGACGCCCTCCCCACTGTGCTGTCCACCCAGCCCCTGCCCAGTTCTTTAGACCTTGCTTGCATCCAGGGGTCTGTTGATGACCCGTGAGCGAGTGGAAACCGGGGTGCGGGGTGCACATTAGTCCCCGTATGTGACGGTATCCTTCTGTGGGTTTTTTTGGGGGTTCGGGGGCCACACTCGGCTGTACTCAGGACTTTACTCCTGGCTCTGCACCAGGAATCACTCCTGGTGGTGCTCAGGGGACCATATGAGATGCTAGGGATGGAACCCAGGTTGGCTGCCTGCAAGGCAAGAGCGCTACCCACTGTGCTATCTCTCCGGCCCCTGTTTTGTTTTTTTTCCGGAGCAGTCCGTCTCACAAGGGCTGGGAATACCTTTTGTTCAACAGCACAGGTTGCAGTCTCCTGGTCTTTGTTTTCACACTTTTGAGCTTGAGTTCCACTATCAGTGAAAGTTGGATTTGTCTGTAGCTGACGAGAAGGTTCTAGAGTCTCCCAGAATGGTAGTTGGGGGTCTGGGGCTGAGGAGTTTGGGTTTGGCCTTACTCGCTGCCAGCTTGGACGAGCAGCTCTAGATTGGGGTCGGGGCATGTTGAGATGGGCCCCTCTTGAGGACCTGGAGTCCCAGGGCTAAGAAGGTGTGTGTGTGTGTGTGTGTGTGTGTGTGTGTGTGTGTGTGTGTGTGTGTGTGTGTGTGTGTGTGTGTGTGAGAGAGAGAGAGAGAGATTGGACCAGCCCCTGCAAAGGCTCAGCCCCCCACCCTCCCCACCCTGCCTCTCCAGCCCGCTACATGCCAGCAGGGTGCTGCCTGGAACGTGGGGTGCCAGGGAGCTGTTTGGGAGCCCCGGGGTGGGGGTGCAGTGGAGAATGGCCCCCTCGGTGGGGCCGGGACAGCTCCCAGCAGAGTAAAGGGCTGCTCTGGGGGTCTCCCCAAGTGCGGACGCCAAGGAGGGGTGCCACAGAGAGAAGCTTTAGGTCCAAGTAGTGCCTGCCCTTCCCTGCCCCCGGGCAGATGGGGCCTTGGTATCCACTGGGGGGAGCGCCAGAGACCACCTGGGGTACCGGGGATCGAACCCGGGTCAACGCGTGCAAGGCAAGTGCCCTGCTGCTGTAGGATCTTTCTTGATTTCCATTTGAGAAGAGGGGAGGGAGGGAGAAGAATGTGGGTGTGGGGGCGCCCGGCCCCGTGCACGGGGACTTGGGGGGCCGCTGATGCTGTGCCCACGTGTCCCTGCACGTCAGCCATGAGAGCCCGAGGAAGCCCAGGCAGCGGCCAGGGGCGTTAGTTAGGGGGGTCACTCCGGAGGCCAGGCCAGCTCCAGTCACGGGGTTTTCCACGTGAATCTCACCCCGTGCTGTGGCCATCAGCAGATGGACAGACCGAGGCAGAGCGCAGGCAGCGGCCCTGATGGAATGACTCATGAGCCCCGGGGTCTCCGAGTGCCCGCTCGGCTGGCCGTGCCTGTCCTTCAGCTAGGGGGGACCCAGTGCTGGGCGCTCACCCAACACCTCTCCCTCACTTGCCCCCTGCAGGTCGCCTTGCCTGGTGTGTGTGTGTGTGTGTGTGTGTGTGTGTGTGTGTGTTACATGTGAGGGAGTGGGGGGATTGTCTCTGCATCTCAGCAACATTCTGGGGGGGGCTAGCATGGACTCACAGAGGGCAGGAAGGGGCTGGGGGGAGAGCAACCAGGGGGTCTCCAAGAGCGGGGAGCACTGGGTGCGGGGGGTTGTGGAAGCAGAGGAGGTTGGCAGGCTGGGGAACACGCAACAAACTTCACTGGGATACTTGTGGGGGCAGCTCCTGGAGGTGCCAGAGGGGGTGGGGGACAGGAAGTGCTGGGGGTCGGAGCTGGAGGCAGGACTGTCCAGTGGACATTGTCAGCAGCCTCCGAAAGGCCTCGGAGTCCCCCGGCAATTCTCCCCCTGCCCGCCAGCTGAGTGGGGGGAGGCGAGTCCCCGAAGCCCCCCCGCCCGACTTCAACGCTCCTGCTAAGTAGTTCAGAAGCTCCCGAGGGAACCTTGAACAGAGGCACCTGGTGGGACCCTCAGGGGCTCCTGGGGTGGGGAGGGGCTGCAGGGGTGGGGAGGGCGGGCAGGTGTGACGCCGTGGCCTGTCGCAGGCTGCCCGCGCCCAGTGCCTTTCACTCCGTGCTCCGTGTGGACAGCCGCTCTCCTGCGGGCGCTGGGGCGCCTCTGTCCCCGGGGAGGAGCAGGTGGTGGCATGGATGGACCCGGCATCTCCCGCCTCAGGTCCAGGCCCCGCCTGGCCGAGCCTCTTTGAAAAAGTCACTCTGTGGACGCAGGACCCGGCGCTGGGAGTTGTGCCCTTCTGGAATGTTCACTGAGGGGCCAGGGCCGTAGCACTACAGGGAGGGTGTTTGCCTTGCACGCGGCCAACCCGGGTTCAATCCCCGACTTCCCCTATGGTCCCAAACCCCTCCAGGAGTAGCTCCTGAGCACCGAGCCAGGAGTAACCCCTGAGCATGGTCAGGTGTGGCCCCCAAACCAGAGCCCCTCCTCTCAAAAGCAGAGCGCTTGGGCTGCCCTTCCCAGCATCCTGCCCCCCCCTTCCCCGCCCTGCCTGGACCTTTTTCTGCACAGACTTATCTCGCTGTTCAAGCGCAGTCCCGAACTCCTTTTGGTCTTCTGTTACTAAAGCATGAGGCTTTCAGAGTTCATTCATGTGATGACCTCAGCATGGCTTCATTCCTTTGCCCTCCCCAGTAATATTCCATCCGTGATGTGCCCGACCCTCGGTTCTCCCGCTTTGTGCCCATTAGACAACCCTGTGACGGGCTCTCCTGGGCGTCTTCCTGTGCACGTACGTTCGTGATTCTCTGGATGTTTCCCCGTGGCTCCCGCTTGCCTTCCCCGAGTGGCTGACGATAACGAGCTTTTCTCCCATTTGTCTGCCACGTGTCTAACTCCTTTGGAGAACTCCCCACTGGATTCCTTGCTCATTCTTTTCTTGTCCACTCTCAAATCGTATTTGATGGAAGCCATGCGGGCTTCTAATCGTGCCGCCCTCGTGGGCTTCTCCGTCCACGGTATCCGTGACTTTGCAGGAGCCTCGGCTGGCCGGGCTCCCCCGTGTTTATCTGAGCCTTCCTGGCCCCCGGAGCTCACAGGGGTCGGTGAGGGCTGACGGGGAACCACTGCCAAGAGCTGGAGTGTGGCCAGAGGGAGAAGCCAGGGGCGTTGGCGTGGCCGCCGCTATGTGGGCACAGGCCTCTCCACGTGCCAGCACAGGCGACACGTTTCCCAGGAGGGATGCACATCTCTAAGTCACATGCGGGGAAGTTACAAGGACAGAGAAGGGACTTTATGGGGAGCCCTGGAAGCTTCCGGAAGACCTGGGATCACCCCCTGTCCTGAGCCCCAGCTTCGGAGTCTCTGGGGCCTGTTCTCTGCTTTTCCCTTGCCCGCTGCTCTCTTCCTCCGTCTCTCCCACCTGCCACGCGCCGTCTTCCCAGCCCACCCCAGCCCTCGTGGTCGCGTGGGGGTCTGTGAGCTCCCTGCAGGGGAAAGGGTGCCTGCGGCAGAGTGGGCATGGAGTGTGGGCCTGGGCACCCCCAGAGCCACGGCAGCCGTCTGGGGAAACAGCCACGCCACAGGGCGACCCCCGAGCCCTCGGCCCTTCCTTCCCCAGGGCTTGAGGGGCTGTGGGCAGCTCTTCCCTCTTCTGCCAGCCCAGAGTCGCGCCACCTGAGCAGCATGCCGTGGACCAGCTGCCTTACATCTGGATGGTGCATCCTTGTTGCATGCCTGTGTGTCCCCGGGTATTTCTGTGGCTTGGGGACTGCACTCAACTGGCTGAGCTTGGGGCACTTGTCGTGCCAGGGATCAAACTGGAGCCAGCGTCTTCCCCCCCGCCCCATCTCCGTGAGGATGTGTGGAGAGCCCCCTGGTGTGCGAGTCCTTCGTAGGTGCCTGTGTGGTACCTGCCCCCACGCCCACGCCCTGGGCCACCTTGTGGGCAGGGAGAGCCAGAGCTGCCAGCACCGGAAGGGACCTGGGGATTAGCCAGCCGACCCCATCTGCACTCTCAGGCCGGAGTGGTAGCACAGTGGAGAGGGCGTTTGCCTGGCATGTGGCAGACCCTGGTACGGTAGGGTCCCCCGGCATCCCATACGGTGCCTGCCAGGACTGATTCCTGAGTGCAGAGCCAGGAGTGACCCCTGAGCATTGCTGGGTGTGACCCCAAACAGCAGCAGAGCAAAAGCACATTTCCAATCCCCTAGCTAGCCCAGACCCGCGAGGTGGGGGCCGCAGAGGCTGTGGGGGGCCTGGAACTCTCAGACCCCAAGGACTGTGGCTGACTCTGGGGCCCCTTCTCACCGCATTTCTGAAATCCTTCTCGTTTGGGTGGTGGTTCCTTTAGGGTTCTGTGGTGCTAGGCCTGAATCCACCGGACTGGAGTGATAGCACAGCGGGTAGGATGTTTGCCTTGCATGCGGCCGACCTGGGTTCGATTCCTCTGTCCCTCTCAGAGAGCCCAACAAGCTACTGAGAGTATCCCGCCCGCACAGCAGAGCCTGGCAAGCTCCCCGTGACATATTCGATATGCCCAAAACAGTAACAAGGCTCACAGTGGAGATGTTACTGGTGCCCGCTCGAGCAAATCGATGAACAAAACGGGATGACAGTGCTACAGTGCTACAGGCCTGAATCCAGGCTCCGCCTCTGGGGTCTTCAGACTTGGAGCTCTGTTCCCCGCTGCTGCTTTTCTGTCCCCGTGTGCCCTCTCGAGACGGCGGCCTGCCGTGGGAGCAACACCTCCTTTCTGGACAGAGGACGCTCTGTCTGAAATATCGATTTGCTCCGAGTGAACCCAAGGTCAGACCAGGAGCCAGGTTTGCTCATTCCGACCCCTGCGGTATCGCTGTGAGTCGCCGGTCCGTGCTTGTCCCGAGGGGTTGCCCCGCTCGGGCGGGAGTTTGAGACTGTGGTCGTTCACGTCGCCCGTGAGAAATGTGCTGTGGGTCTGTCCGGAGAGATTGTGCGGTGGCAGGGAGCAAGACTTGAGCGCTGCTGACCTGGGTTTGACCCTCGGCATCCCCTATGCCCCGCCCCCGCCCCCAGCACCACCAGGAGTGATTCCTGAGCACAGAGCCAGGAATAACCCCTGAGCATCACCCTGTGTGGCGGGGCAGGGTGGGGAGATACTTTAGGGGAGCTTTGAGCTGCCTTTGAGGTGAATGCGGTTCTGCAGTCTCATGGGCAGCTCAGTACCGCTGCCTTCTGGAACCTTCTGGAACCTCCTCGGGGAGGGCGCCGTGGGGATGGGGTCAGTCTTCCCTGGCCACGTGTGTCTCCCACAACTCCGAAGTCTGTGTCTGCCATGCAGGGCCCCGAGTCCGACCCCTGACCTCGAAATTTCCCCATGGCACGAGCACCTCCAGGTGAAGCCCCTGTGGTCCCTGGCACTGCCTGGGTGGCCCTTTGCACCCCCCACACCAGGTCCTCAGACCCAGGTCCCCAGGCACCGCTGTGGGTGGGCCCTGCTAAACGGGAGAGATTTTCTGACCCCCGGGCCAAGCCATTTGGTTGAGGGGTGCAGGGGAGACACAGCAGAAGAGAGCTGCCACAGGTCAGGAACTTTAGAGACAAGAACTTTCTAGAAACTCAGTGGATACCTGCTTGATTCTGTGTGCATTTGCCATCCAGTTTCTCGTCAACCAAGGTAATGATCGATGTGTAGACACAAAACCCCCAAATAACCCGGAAGAACAAACAGGTTAAGCCTGTCCGGCTTGTTTATTTGTTTTGTTTTTGGTATTTGGGACATACCTGGTGGTACTCAGGGTTTACTCCTGGCTCTTTTTTTTTTTTTTTCTTTTTGGGTCACACCTGGCAATGCTCAGGGGTTACTCCTGGCTCTGCACTCAGGAATCACTCCTGGCAGTGCTCAGGGGACCGTATGGGATGCTGGGAATCGAACCCAGGTTGGCTGCGTGCAAGACAAATGCCCTACCCGCTGAACTATTGCTCCAGCCCCTACTCCTGGCTCTAAGCTCAGGGCTCACTCCTGGTGGGGCTTAGGGCACTGACCATATGTGGTACCGGGATCCAAACCGGGTCAGCTGTGTGCCAGCAAGCACCGTAACACCCCTTCCTGCCTCTGCGGCCCAGCAGCCTGCCTCTAGGGGAGCCTATTCGGAAAGATTTGATGACACACTTGTCCCACGCGGGGACAGGTGGAGGACCCGGGGACGGTGCAGGAAAATGGGACAGTGGCCAGCCCGGGGTGGGCTGTGACTCCGCCGGATGCGGGGGCTGTTTCCCAGCCTGCCCTGCGGAAGCCCCTGTGTCCCTGCCCCGGGCCCCCAGCCTCCAAGCCTGCTCCTGCAGCGGGTGACTCTGTGCTTCGGCTGGGTTCAGGGCCTGGTGCCCTCACCCTGGCTTGTGTCCACCAGCTTGGAGGCCGCGGCTGGAGGGCCTGGCGGCCTCACCGGGCAGCGGTCCAGGCCTGAACCAATCCCAGCCTCCGTCCAGAACATCTCGGGGCTCAGCGGCCGCTGCAGGAAGGACCCACCTGGTCACTTCCTCCCCCGGGCCTGGGTTGCCCATACTCCTGCCCCCCCCCCCCAACGCTGCCTCCAGCAGGTCCAGGGCCAGCGCCCTCATGTGCCCGGTCTGGCCCGGCTGCAGCGAGGGGGCAGAGGAGCGTGTGCCACGTGTGGTCCGCGGCAGCTGCACTGTGCACAGAGGCCCCTTCACGGCCCCCGCGCGGCGTGCCAGACCGTGCCCACCCCTGCCAGGGCCGGCTGCTTCCCCCGGCCGCACACGAGCCACACGCCCACCGCTCCCCCGCCCTCCCCCGCCCGCTCGGAGCGGCGTGGGCGGGCAGATGGACTCCCCGGAGGGCAGCCCTGTGGGAGGGCCGCCAGCTGGGCACTGAGGCTCTGCCACCCGCCCCTCCGGGGGACTCCCGGAAGCCCCTCCAAAAAAACTCTGGCCGTTTCCCCAAAGCTGCAGCCGGGGTTTTCACAGCCCTGAGCAGAGCCCGTCCTGGTCTCCCCTCCCCACCACAGACACAGGCAGGCGTCTGCCACCGCCCCCCGCCCCCGGGAGCCAGGAGCCCGTAGCCCTCCGCCCCTGCCGGCCGAGGCCCCTGCACACACCTCCGATCCGAGGAATGTTCTTTGGCCACAGAGGAGTGACGCTCCTGCTGCTGCGGGGACGAGCCTTGGAAACACACGGGCCGTGGGCGGCAGATGGCGAGGACAGGTGCAGGACCTCGGTCAGAGGTCGCCAGGGCAGGGGAGGGCGGCGGTGGCGGGGGCAGTGCCGTGCTGGTGGCCACGCCGCTCGGAATGTGCAGGACTCAGCAGCCAGGGTCAGCGGGCGACCGGCATGGGGCCCGAGCGCCAAGTCCCCTAAACGACGCTTTTGTGATTCACAAAGCTGCGCGTGGCTCGCTGTCGTGGCCACACCCTCAGGGGACAGGGGACGGGGCAAGGGGGTCAGAGTGGTGGGGCGTCTCCACCCTCCTGGGCCCGGCTAGGCTTCCAGATCTATAGAGACACTTGAAATAGCTGCTAATTTGGGAATTTTTTTTTTTCTCTTTGTGGGTCACCCCTGGCGATGCACAGGGGTTACCCTGGCTCTGCACTCAGGAATTACTCCTGGCAGTGCTCAGGGGACCATATGGGATGCTGGGAGTCGAACCCAGGTCGGCTGTGTGTGAGGCAAATGCCCTACCCGCTGTGCTATCACTCCAGCCCCTGGGAATGGTTTTTAAACTTACTGACCTTATTGCAAACACGCAGAAAGAAACACAAGACTAAGAAGAACCCTGGATCTCTCCGTCTGGGGGCCACATATGAAGAGCCCAGGGACCACCCTGGCTTGTTGCTAGGTGTCTGCTCTCAGCAGTGCTGCGAGGACCAAGCGGTATTTGGGCTCGAACCCGGGGCTTTTAGCATGGCCCCTACCCCAGTTCCTGACTCTAGTTCACCTGTTGCCATCTCGTCCCATGTGCTTTGTGACTTGCAGGTGATTTTCCCTGTCTTTCACGTGTTGCTTTTACATATATTCATGGATGGATGGATGGACAGATGGACAGATTGGTAGATGGACAGTGGATGGAGGATCAGACAAGACAGTATGGATGAATGGAAAATGAATGGACGGGTGGATGGATGGATGGATGGACAGACAGTACAGGTGGATGGACAGATGGATGGATGGATGGATGGATGGATGGACGGATGGACAGATGGACAGATGGTAGATGGACAGATTGGTAGGTGGACAGTGGATGGAGGGTCAGACAAGACAGTATGGATGAATGGAAAATGAATGGATGGATAGATGGATGGATGGACAGACAGTACAGGTGGACGGACAGATGGATGGATGGATGATGGACAGACACGCAGTATGGATGGACAGACAGACGAGGAGATGGGCAGACAGAGAGCAGTGCTGGCTTTAGTGCGTGACGTGCGGCAGTGTAAGTGCACTTCCGTTCACCGTTCCGGGTCTGAGCCAAAGGAAGTGATCGCCCGTGTCCTGTAAGGCACCTCCCCTGCTGGGAGCTGCCGCTTACTCAGAAGGTCAAGCGTGTTTCCGGTCTCCCCGGCGCTGGCAGAGCCCCCTCCCCACCCCCAGCCCCGCACTGTGATGCTGAGGCTGGGATTCCCCCACCTCAAGTGGACCCTGTCGGCCGCGGGCGTTGGCCGGCTGTCTGCCCTCAAGCTGCAGCTCCAAGGGGGTGTCCCCCACGCGCCCCTCTCTCACCAGGCTCGTCTTGGGGCCCCTGAGGCTGTCGCGCCCTCCCTCTCCTCCCCGCGCTGCTTCTGGTCACTCCCAGCCATCTCCGGCATCTCCTGACTGTGTCACAGTGGACGTGTGACCCGCCCGTGGCCAGGGCCCCAGGGTGTGGAGACACTTCCTGGGCCTGCTGCCCGCGCCCCCTCAGGGTCAGCTCTGTGGGGCCCTGCGCTGCCGTTCCCCCCTACCCCCCACCCCCGCCCTGGTCATCCCTCTGCTGGCCCCCTCTGTCCCCTCAGCTCCTCCCCCAGCTTTGGATGAAGATGGGTGTGTATGCGGGCAGGGGACGGCAAACTACAGGGTCATACCTACTTGGGAGCACCGGGAGCTGGGGGTGGTGTGGGGTGACCCTCGTGGTGTGGACTCTCGGGCAGGAGTGAGCGTGGGGGACAGACCCCTCCCCTGTCTCGGGCTTCTCCCTGGGGGTCCCCACCCCCATCTTTCTTAGCCTGGAAACAAGCCCTCGGGCACCGGCCTTTATCTGACTCTGCTGCTGGGCGCCAGCTCTCGCCCACCTTCCCTTTTTTTTTTTTGGCTTTTTGGGTCACACCTGGCAATGCACAGGGGTTACCTCCTGGCCCATGCACTCAGGAGTCACTCCTGGCGGTGCTCAGGGGACCATATGGGATGCTGGGAATCGAACCCGGGTCGGCTGTGTGCAAGGCAAACGCCCTACCCACTGTGCTATTGCTCCAGCCCCCCACCTTCCCTTTTGATCCAGCTTTTCCTAGGAAACTCCTCGGCACACTGAGGGGCGCCCGGGAGCCCCCGGTGAGCCTCGTAGCTAGAGCCAGGAGAGAAAAGGGAAACAGAGTCACACTGGGAGAGTTCTCGGCTCCTCGCAAAGAGAAAGGCTGGAAGGCTCCGCTGGCCGGGCCAAGACCCCGGTGGGTGGTGGGTGTGACCGCAGCATTGCTGCCCTTCGACCCCTGGGAAGTGACCAGGGAGGAAAGCCACGCATTAGCTGACCCCGGCCCTGGGGCTCCGGGCCCACTGCATCTAGCCAACGCAAGTTGAGTGTGGGACAAGCAGCAGCGGGGTGGCGAGAGGGCCCCCCACTGGGCTAATCGGCTGCGGTGGACCCCCTATGCCTCTGTGAGTGGCCCCTCCAGGCTGTCCCTCCCGACCCCAGCCTCACCGTGACGACTCCGGGAACCCGCCACCGGCAGAACCAGGAGGCGGCGGGAGGGGTCTTGGCATGCGTGGCCCCTCTGCCCTCGGCTGAGTGAAGCACCCTGGCCCTGGTCACGGGCAGGCACACGGGGTGACCACCCTCTGCCACCCCAGGGCCCTGGCAGGGACCAGCCTCCTGCCCGCCACCTGCCAGCCTGGTGCCGGGGCCTTTGCTTATCTGCCCTCCCTCCATTTCTCTCTGCCGTCCGGTCACACCTCTCGCTGAGTCTCTGGGGACCCTGGCCCTGACCCAGCTCCGTCAGACTCTGCCTTGCTGCTGCGACTCCCAGGGCCTGGGGGCGGGGAGGCCTCTGAGCCGTGCCCACTGCTCCACTCCTGCTGGGGCCGGGGGCCTCGGGGTCTCATCTCCCAGGACCCCCGAGGGACTTCCACAGAGAAGCTCTTCTGCCCCTCTCCTCCCTCCAGAGCACCCCCGGCATCTAAGGGACGACAGGAAAAGGCGCTCAAGACCCTCCACACCCGACTCGAGCCTCCCCAGGGCGCCCCCACTCCTTCTGGGACCCCCTGCCGGCGGAGGCAGCCAAGTTGTGATTCTCCGTGTTTCTGCCCCTGCGCTTGCGTTGGCTTGTTTTGATAGCCTCACTGCCATGGCGGGGGCCGGGGGTAGGGGCTCTGAGGGGCTGCCCTAGGGGGTCCTGTGGCCCTCATACTGGGGAGTCTCGGGGCTCCCCTCCCTGCAACCTCCCTCACTTTCAGCCCGGCTTGGGCTCAGTCGGCCCCCACGCGGGGCCCCTAAGTGTCCCGTGGCCTCAACCCCCCCCAGTCTGGCTTGTGAGATTTGTCTTCGTATGCACCCGGGGCTGTTTGAGTCACCAGCTGATGGCACAGAAGACTGAAGGGCCAGTCCGTGGAGCCAAGCTAGCATCCCCGGGAGGTGGTGAGCACCAGTGGGCATCAGCAATGGAGCAAAGCTAGTGCCCCCGGGAGGCAGCGGGCATCAGTCCATGGAGCCAAGCTAGTGCCCCTGAGAGGCGGCGGGCATCAGCCCATGGAGCCAAGCCAGCGCCCCCAGGAGGCAGCGGGCACCAGCGGGCACCAGTCCATGGAACCAAGCTAGTACCCCAGAGAGGCAGCGGGCACCAGTCCATGGAGCCAAGTTAGCACCCCCGGGAGGCGGCGGGCACCAGCGGGCACCAGTCCATGGAGCCAAGTTAGTGCCCCCGGGAGGCGGCGGGCATCAGTCCATGGAGCCAAGTTAGCGCCCCCGGGAGGCGGCGGGCACCAGCGGGCATCAGTCCATGGAGCCAGCTAGCGCCCCTGAGAGGCGGCGGGCACTGGGGCATCTCCACCTTGGCAGCGGCGCCTTTCTGGAATCCCTGAGAGACGCAGGGGCGCGGCACAGCTGAGCGAAGGGCACTGAGCGTGAGCCGTCACGGAGTCCTATAAATGATGCCGCTCTCCTCCGCCCTCCAGGGATCTCTCAAAAGGCCGGACCCGGCATCTGGAATCAGATGCCCCTTGCCAGTGGGAGCCGCCGCCTCTCAGACAGGCCCAGGGAGCGTGGGCCGAGTCTCAGCGCCCCAGGCTCGTCCCCGCGAGAGGCTGCAGGCCCGGGGGAGAGCTGTGGAGATTCCTCTTCCTCGGGGTGAGGGACGCAGGGACAGACTAGTGGGATACAGCCCCCGCCGGGGGACGCCGCTTGGCAGAGCCCCAAGGGGTGTGTGTGTGTGTGTGTGTGTGTGTGTGTGTGTGTGTGTGTGAGAGAGAGAGAGAGAGAGAGAGACTGTGAGTGCATGTGTGTGCGAATGTGAGTGTGTGAATGTATGTGTATGAGTGTGGGTGTGCCACAGATGTGTGTGAGAGTGTGTGTATATATGTGAATGGAGGTGTGTGTGAGAGTGTGTGTGTATATGTGAATGGGTGTGTGTGTGTGAATGTGTGTGAGAATGTGAGTGAATGTGAGTGTGTATGTGAATGGGTGTGTGTGAGACTGAGTGAATGTGTGTGAGTGTGTGTGTGAATGGGTGTGAGTGAGAATATGTGTGTAAATGTGTGTGTGAGAGAGTGTGTGAGTGTGTGTGGATGGGTGTGAGAATATGTGTGTGAGTGTGTGTGAGAGAGAGTGCGTATGTGTGACTGTGAGTGCATGTGTGTGCGAATGTGAGTGTGTGTATGTATGTGTGTGAGTGTGGGTGTGGATGTGTGTGTGAAAGTATATATGTGAATGGGAGTGTGTGTGTGAATGTATGTGAGACTGAGTGAATGTGTGTGTGAGTGTGTGTGAATGGGTGTGAGAAAGAATATGTGTGTGAATGTGTGTGTGTGTAAGAGAGAGAGAGAGAGAGAATGAGTGTGTGTGTGTGTGTGAGAGAGAGAGAGAGAGAGAGCGAGTGTGTGTGTGTGTGTGTGTGTGTGCGCGCGCGCGTGGCACCAGGCTGCTTTGGCTCATGAGTGAGTCAGTGGTCCCCCGTGGTGTGGACAGCGCTATTTTTAAGCCCATTACCGAAGCAGTGATGAGGCAGGGACAGGCCGCGCGGTGCCGGCCCCTGAGCTCACCCTGAGTAACACCCGGGCTGGGATGGCGTCAGAGCTCAGATAGGCTCCGCCCGCAGCCCGCTGGGAGGCTGTTTCCCTGGAGACAGGGCCCGGGGCCTCGGTGGGCCCCGCAGCTGCCCCCCCCCCAACCCCACTGGCCAGTGCCCTGCTTCCCAGAGCTGCTTCCCCCGCGAGCAGGTGGGGGCTGCGCCCGTCCCCCCTCGTGTCCGGGCAAGGTGGATCAGGTAGCCGGAGGCGTTCCCATCAGAGACCGGCCAGATGGCACGAGAGGGCAGGGGCAGCGTGCTGTGGTGCGTCCGTGTCTTGGGCTGGGGTCACGGTCCGCGGTGTCTGGGGCCGTCAGTCCCGGGACCTCGTGTTTGCAAATCGGGTGACCAGGTCCTCAGGGGGGGAGTGACAGGACAGCGGGTGGGGCCCTTGCCGCAGGGTCTCCGGCACCCCACATGGTGCCCCAAGCCGGCCAGGCGTGGTTCCTGCACTCAGAGCCAGGGGTATGCCCTGAGCATCCCTGGGGGGTGGCCCCGAAGTAAGCACAAAGGAAAGGAGGGATCAAGCCCATGCAGAGGGCTTCAAAGGGAAGGGTTCGAGGACACACACATGAATGGAGAAGGAAGTATTAGAATGACTGTTTCTGTCCTCCCTTCATTGCAGGTGGGTGCTCCCCACAAGTGCTCGGCGCCCCTGCCCCCCCCCCAGTAATCTCGGCCCAGCTGTGCAGACCTCAGCCCAGGGGCTTGGGGCTCCGGCACGCGTCTCCCCAGCCTCCCCTTGATGGTTTCCCTGTCTGGGGTGAGCAGACTCCCGGTACATGAAATCACATTCCTCACGACTCCTTACGAATCCTCCCCGGGGCCGGGCCTGTGGCTGCAGGGCCGAGCGTCGGCCTCGTAGGCACGGGGCCTTGGCCTATCACCCCCACCCCCCGTGCTGTCACCCCGCTCTGAAGGGGATCCTGGGCACACCAGACCTGCGTGAGGTCCAGCCACTGGGCCGTTGGCAGCCGTGATGAGAGCAGCGCAGGGAAGGGAAGGGCAGGGAAGGGAAGGCAGGGCAGGGTAGGGCAGGGCAGGGCAGGGCAGGGCAGGGAAGGGAAGGGCAGGGCAGGGAAGGGAAGAGAAGGGCAGGGCAGGGTAGGGCAGGGCAGGGCAGGGAAGGGAAGGGAGCAACTCAGGTGAAGATGAGCCACGCCAGGGTGACACGCACCCGAACCCAAACCGTTCCACTCTTCCGTCAAACCAGTGTGGCCCATCACTTAAATGAAGCAGGTTTCTAGAATTGCAGGCGGGGGGAGAGACAGCAGTCGCTGTACCCCTGCCCCCTCCCCGAAGGGGGGTCCCTCTCGTGTCAGAGGCCCTGACTTCCATCCAAAAGGGGGGAAGTCATCTAAGTGCTCAAACCTGGGGCATGTACCGTACTCAGGTTTGATCCCCAGCATCCCCTGTGGTCCCTCAAGCCTCACCTGGAGTGATCCCTGAGCACAGCCAGGTATGGCCCTAGAACGAGAGAGAGACAGAGACAGAGAGAGATGGAATGGAAGTCTGTGGAAGTCTGGCTCCAGATTGGCAAAGCACCGGGGCCCGTGCACACCCACCTGCCTTTGGAGCAGACCCGGCTTCTCCACACGCCTGGCAGGCTCGTCACTGGCCGCTCCCTCTCCCTGGCCTGGGGGTTCTCACGACTCCCGTTTGTTCCGTCTGGAAACGCTGTTGCTCTGTGCCCCCTCCGAAGCCGTGCTGCCCGCCCTGTTGCAGGCAGCCGGCCTGGGCTCCATCGCTGGCACCCAGGTGGACCCCCGATCACTGCCAGGAGCACCCCCGGCTGCGGCCCACGCCCCTCTCGTACAGAGACAGGCTGCAAGCGGGAACAGGGCCGGCGGATGGCGCAGGCGCAGGCCAGAGGTTGCGTGGTGGTGGGGAGGCACGCAGGGAGCCCCCAAAGTGGCCGGGAAGGACTCAGAGCTGAGTGCTAGGGGACACTGGGAGTTGAGGCTTGGCGCCTCCCCTCGGTGGCGGGGCAGAGACACGGTGCCTGTAACTGCAGAGGCCCTGGGAAGCAGCGCCCCTGTGACGGGACTCAGTGTGCTGCGCCCGGACAGCGCGTTTGCGCCAAGCCGCCATCGGGTATTTGTAACAGCCCGCGGGCCCTTACAAACAGCAGGCAGCCTCTGCCTCCGGCCTCGCATTGCTGCCTCCTCTGGGCCGGAAAGCCAGAGTGGCCTCAGCCCCCAGCCCCCCCGGCACAGAAGACCCCACCCTGGGGGCAGAGCGGCTGGTCTGATCGGTGCTCGGTGGTCCCCACTCGGCTGCAAACCGCACGGTGTCCTGTCCCCACCCCTCCGCCGGCCTCTTTTCGCCTCTCCCTGGAGCCTGCCTTCTAAGGCTCAGCATTGTAACGGGGGGTCACAGAGGCGGGGGCAGTGCCCTCCCCGCACTGTTCGCTGCGTCCTGACACAGCTGTCGGGGCTCTCTTGGGGAACCCTGCTCTCACCCGGCAGGCGCCAGGATGACCTTTCTCCCGGCGCCCTCCCATCACTGAGACCCCCACTGTCCTCGCCGGCCCCGTCTACACCGCTCCTCACCTGATGCAGGAGCTCAGTCAGCGAGCAGTGTGGCCAAGGGGGAGAAGAGCTGGTGGAAGTCGGGGCCGGGGAGGGCTGCAGGCGGGCTGGGATCCCGGGAGGGAGGGAGGGAGGGAGGAAGGAGGGAAGGGAAAAAGAAGGAAGGAAGGAAGGAAGGAAGGAAGGAAGGAAGGAAGGAAGGAAGGAAGGAAGGAAGGAAGGAGGGAGGGAGGGAGGGAGGGAGGGAAGGGGGAAGGGGAGGAAGGAAGGGGGAGGGAGAGAGGGAGGGAGGGAGGGAGAGAAGGAGGGAAGAGAGGAAGGAGGGAGGGAGGAAGGGAGGGAGGGAGGGAAGGGGGAAGGAAGGAAGGAAGGAAGGCAGGCGGGAAGGAAGGAGGGGTGACTTCTGAGTCATTCCTCTGGTACCCAGCCCTGTCTTTGGACCTGAGTGGGTGGCCACGGAGAAGAAGGAAGGAAGGAAGGAAGGAAGGAAGGAAGGAAGGAAGGAAGGAAGGAAGGAAGGAAGGAAGGAAGGAAGGAAGGAAGGAGAGAAAAGAGGGGCGGCCTCAGTGAAGGTGCTCGGGGTGCAGGCGGGGATAACCGGGAAAGCACAGTCCTGCCCAGTGGTCACTGCTTGCCTCACGGTTTGGGGGATATTTTTGGCCACACCCAGTGGTGCTCAGGGATCACTGTACACAGTGCTCTGGGGACCATATGAAGTGCCGGGACGGAACCTGGCTCAGTCCCATGCGTCCAAGGCAGGTGCCCTGCCCGCTGGACTCTCTCCCCGGGCCCTCAAGGCAGTCGTGAGTGGGATTGGTTTTTGGGGTCCCCCCTCACCCCTATCTCCCTCTCTTGTAGTTCATTGTCTGCTCCTAGAAATGCCCTAGACTTCTGCCTGGTGACGCTCTAGCCTGTCACTTGACGAGTTGGTTGTTTTTGGGAGCTTTTGTGGGGTGTCTTTAGGACTAAGTGTAGTACCAGGCCACCGCAGATGGGGCAGGTTGTGAAGTCTCCAATCTGGATGCCGTTCATCACTCTTTCTTTTGTTTTTTGGGGTTTTGTTGTTATTGTGTTTTTTTTGGGGGGGGTCACACCCAGTGATGCTCAGGGGTTACTCCTGGCTCTGCACTCAGGAATTACTCCTGGCGGAGCTCAGGGGACCATATGGGATGCTGGGAATGGAACCTGGGTTGGCCGTGTGCAAGGCAAACGCCCTCCCCGCTGTGCTATCGCTCCAGCCCCCTTCACTCTTTCTTGCCTCAGCGATGACGAGCATTTCCAACATGGCATTGAGTGACAGGGCTGAGAGTCTGGGCATTTGGGCACCGATGTGCAAATTGGGGGTGGGGGTGGGGCGCGGGGTTGGTTCCCTGGGCAGTGTGGCCGGCCGTGGTGACTCGAAGCTCAGCGTGTTGGCTCGCGCCTTTGGGCCTGTGACGAGGACATGCCGGTGCTGTTAGTCACTGTCCTCAAACTGGTCAGGTCCCTGGGGGGGCATCACCTGGCCCGGCCCACCAAGGGCAGTGCAGGCGCAGGCACTGGGGCGCACGACCCTCCGGTGTCCTGCATCACCCACACGTGACCCTGGTGCCACAGGCCAGCTCCTGCCCCTGTGTTCCAGGACTCCATTTTCGCTGGTGGCTGATGTGTGACCGTGTGACCGGGCTGTGCTTGCAGCTGCTGGCATCCTCAGAAAGCCTCATGGCCCCTACTTCCGGGAGATGACGAGGGGGTGGGGGGCTGCTGGGGAGACGGAAGTGAGTCAGGGGGTTCCGAGCACTGAGAAAAGAGCTCCTGGCTCTGTGTCGGCAAGAGCAAAGGAAAACCAAGGCCCACACGTTCCCGGGGGCCCCGGGCCATTTGCAGTGGGAACTACCGGTCACGGGACTTAGCCCGGCGCTAAGCACACCTGGCGACCGTTTGGGGGCCCGGGGGAGTCTGTGTGCCACGGCCCCGTCTGAGCGCCCAGGCCCAGGAAGGAGAGCAGGGGGGAGAGGGGGCGAGAGCTCCTTCCCGCCAGCGCCTTCCTGGAGGAGGCGTTCAGCCCCGCCAAGGTGCAAGAGAGCGCAGAGACTCTCACGGCGTCCGCAGTGCTTTTCCAGGTCACACTTAGATCCAGAGTCCCCCTGGAATCAGGCCTGTGACCCAGTTTCTAGATACAAGCTGCTCGTTGCAGGTTTGAGCTGTTGTGTGTTTGTTGTTTGGTTTGGGGCCACACGGCGCTGCTCAGGGCTTACTCCCGGCCCTGGGCTCGGGGTTCGCTGCTTGGGGGGGCCTGGGGGGGCATATGGGTGGGGTGCTGGGGGTCGGACCTGTGAGGCAGGCAACCCTCCCCGCTGTACTGCTGCCCCCGCCCCTTGTAAACCGTTTCTAAACCAGTTCTCCCGCACCTTCCCTGGCAAGCCAGCCCCACAGGCAGCCTGTCCGCGCCCCGCCCCCCCCACCCCGAGGTCGTATGCTGGGCCGTGCCCGGCGCTGGTCCGAATGATTCCCAAACCCTCACTGCAGCGGGGCCGTGGGTGACAGGTGGCTGTGGGGGGGCTCTAGGCTTTCTATTTTTTTATTGCTTTTTATTTTTTTTGGGGGGGTCACACCTGGCGATTGCACAGGGGTTACTCCTGGCTCTGCACTCAGGAATTACTACTGGTGGTGCTCAGGGGGACCATATGGGATGCTGGGAATCGAACCCTGGTCAGCCACGTTCAAGGCAAACGCCCTACCCGCTGTGCTATTCCTCCAGCCCCTCTATTTTTTTAGTTTAGTTTTTTTTTTTTCAATTGAATCACTGTGAGATACACAGTTAAAAGGCTGCCCACAATTAGGTTTCAGTCAGACCATGTCCAGCACCATCCCTGCACCGGTGTACGTTTCCCACCACCAGTGTCCCCAGTCCCTCTCCCGCCCCATCTACCTCTCTATGGCAGGCTCTTCTCTCTCTCTCTGACTCTCTCTCTCTCTCCTCTCTCTCTTATTCTCTCCTCTCTCTCTTACTCTCACTCTTTTCTCTCACTCTCTCCTCTATCTCTCTTCCCTCACTCTCTCTTCTCTCATTCTCTCTTTCCTCTCTCACTTCTCACTTTCTCTCTTTTGCTCTCTCGCTCTGTCTCTCCCTCTCTCTCCTCTCTCTCCCTTTTTCCTCTCTCTCCCTCCCCTCCCCCCTGCCTGTGGCCATTACGGTTTGCAGTAAAGGTACTGAGAGGCCATCACGTCGTCCCTTTCCCTCCTCTCAGCACTCAGCTTTGGGGTGGGGGTGGGGGTGCCCTCACAGGGTGTCGTGACTCCAGCACTGGCCGTGATTCCTGAGAAACTGTCTCATTGACGACCTTCTGAGGACAGAGAGAGTTCCTTTTAGGTCAGCGTTTCTCGTGTGTGTGTGTGTGTGTGTGTGTGTGTGGTTCCAACAGGTAAAAAATTTCATGACTTGGGGTCGGGGTGGTCCCCGCACATGTACAGGGACCACAGGGGCAAGTGAGTTCAGAAGGTACAGATACGGCTGTGGGTCTTTTGAGGAAGCTTCCACGGATGGCAGCTGGGGGTGGCCCCGCTGCCCCCCCAGACCTGTTTTGTTGTGTTTTTTGGGGGTGGGGGTCACACCCGTCAATGCACAGGGGTTACACCTGGCTCTGCACTAAGGAATTACCCCTGGCAGTGCTCGGGACCATATGGGATGCTGGGAATCGAACCCGGGTCGGCCACGTGTAAGGCAAACGCCCTACCCACTGTGCTATTGCTCCAGCCCTGCGCCCGCCCCCCCCCCAGGCCTGTTTTTAAAACAATTTCCTTAGCCCTGAAGCACATGCTGTGTGTCCGAGGCCCTCGGCACCACCCTGGGCACCCCAGGCAGGAGGTGAAGAGTGGACTGTCCCCCTGCCGTCCTTGGAGGGGAAGGACAGGCCACGACAGACAAGGTCGCAGCCCCTGCTGACTCGGGACTCTAGATTGGTCGCTGAGACCCGTTTCCCGGTGCCCCTGCAGCCCGGACCAGGGAGGGTGCAGCTTCGTCCCCCTGTGCCCGGCCCAGCACTGGGGCACATGCAGGTGTGGATGCCAGCGTGTGTGGGTGTGTGCAGGGGGTGTGAGCTTGTGCACATACACAGGTGTGTGGGGGTGTGCAGGTGTGTGTGGGCATGTGTATATATGTGTGTGTGTGTATGTGGGGGGGGCATGTGTATGTGTGGAGGGGGTTTCTGAGGTTGCGTGCCCGTGTTTGAGGGACCATACATACTCGCTTAGGGCCAGCGTAGAGGCTAGAACCCCCCGGGCGGGTGGCCGTCCTGGAGCTGTTGAGCTGTCGCCGCGGCAGCGGTTTCGTGCCTAGCGGGTAGATTATTCTCCATCTGCATCTCAGCCCATGTTCCCCGGTGACCCTTCCCAGGGGCAGACGCCCGCACTCTGACTTCAGACCCTCTCTGCACCTTGGCGAGGCCCCTGCCTGGGCCGCTTGCTCCCAGGCTGCCCCCGTCCCTGGAGGCTGAGTGAGAGCCAGGGGAGAGCGCCTGGGGGTGCCGTGAACACATAACCTGGGGAAAGGGGACTCTCGCACGGAGCATTAGCGTGTCCCCCGCCCCTTCCAGTGAAGCCTTGTGGGTCCTCATCCCGTGGCACGGGTGCCTTCGTAGAAATGGACGTTTGGGGGCCCAGAAATCGTACAGTGGTCAGGACACATTGCCAGCATCTGCCCAGCCCACGTTGATCGCTGGCACCTCGTGGTCCCCTCTGCATCACCAGGTGCCACCAGGCCTCCCGGGGATGCCCAGCCCTGCAAGCCCAAGCAGCCCCTCATCCTGGGACCCTCCTGTTGGGCTCAGAAACCCCCTCCAGCCTCCTGAGCACGACCAGGGAGTCTGCCCCACACAATGGAATCCGCCAAATCAAGGAACAAGTGGACACAAACGCCCACAGGGAGAGACACCGTGAAGAGAGCCGGCCCCAGTGTGGGGAGAGGTCCAGACGGTGGCTCTCTGTGCCCCCGGGACTCACCCCCTTCCCACCTGCCTGCTGGATTTTGAGCCCGAAGACGTGGAAGCCAACATGTGGCTCGGGCCACTTCTCAGTGCCCGTGGTGGAGCCGAGGGGCACCGGGGTGGACGGCCCACCTGTGCCGGGGTGCAGCCTCCCTCCCGGGCCGGGAGGCCTGACGGGCTGGGCTTGGTGGCCGAGTGCACTTGGCTGTGGCATGCAGGGCAGTGCCGGGGATCAGGCCCTCCCCCAGCAGCCCCTCCCACCGAGACTCGGCCCCCGGCAGATTTTTTTTTTCTTTTTTCTTTTTGGGTCACACCTGGAGATGCACAGGGGTTACTCCTGGTTCTGCACTCAGGAATTACCCCTGGCGGTGCTCAGGGGACCATATGGGATGCTGGGATTCGAACCCGGGTTGGTGGCGTGCAAGGCAAATGCCCTACCCGCTGTGCTATCGCTCTAGCCCCCCCGCCCCCTCCAGGAGGATTTTAAATGTAGCCCCTCTTGGCTGTAGCCATAGTATAGCAGGTGGGGCATTTATGAGCCTTGCCCACGGCCAGCCCGACCCCAGCACCCCAAATGACCCCCCTTCACGCTGCCAGGAGTGATCCCTGAGCACCGCTGGGTACGGCCGCCAAACCAAACAGAACCGAACCCTGCAGGGCCTCAGGGTCGTTCTGGTTTTCTCACTAGTCTTCCCCCCCAAACCCCCTCCCAGTGTCCTCGAGAAAGAAGTGGGGAAAGTGGCCATCTCCCCCCGGGGTCATTCTCTAGCTCAGCAGCGGGCGGGAAGCGTTCTGTAACTCTCGGCTGACCCTCTCCCGGCCAGCGTGGCTGCTGGCTCTCCCGGCGGTGGGCCTGACCCCCGTGGCGAACGGTACTAGGGCCAGTGCTTTTGGGCTCGGCCCTGGGAAGGAGCATTGCAGGGAGGGGGGGGGCTACAGTTTCCGCTCCCAAGCTGAGCACCTGCTGCTAGCCAGGCTGGGCCTCCTCGGTTGGTCAGAGACGGCTGTTTTCTCCCCGGAAGAAACACAGCGGAGGTGGGACTT
This sequence comes from Sorex araneus, assembly GCF_027595985.1. Classification (NCBI taxonomy): domain Eukaryota; kingdom Metazoa; phylum Chordata; class Mammalia; order Eulipotyphla; family Soricidae; genus Sorex; species Sorex araneus. The sequence goes on along the minus strand of NC_073302.1, from coordinate 437,474,152 downwards.
GCCGTTTCAAGGAAGCGGATGGACAAGGTTATGAAAGCCCTTAGGAGAATCGCGGTTCTTGGAACGGCCCCAGGCAAGGGCACGGTTCACCGGGGGCCTCTCTCTCCCCAGGAGGGCGCCCCTGCCTTCTCTGCCCTTGACCCGGCAGTCATGGGGGCCCTCTGGCCTCTTCCCAGCGTCACTCTTTGTCTGTCCCTTCATTGGGAGCCTCTTCCTTCTCCCCTCGGCTTTTCCCTGCGTGTGACTCCGGCGGCCCGCGGCCGGCCCCCTGAGGATTGCTCCACTCGCCATCTGCGCTCTTTCTGCCCCGGTCCTCCCGGGACGCCGCCAGCCCCGCACGACGCTGTTTGCTTCTCCGAGTGGATGACGCTCTCGGTCGGTCAGCAGCCAGGGCTGTGCCGCCGCCCGGCGTTGCTCGTGGCACTTCAGAGAGCACGTCGTCCTCCTTGCGGTCCCGTGGGGCGGCGGGGACGCGTGTCCGAGGGGCGGCCCTTGGCATCTGCTCTCTGCCCTGCTGTCGGCCGGGCCGGCCGCCCTGAGCTGGGGTAGCCGCGGACCTCCGTGGAGCTGCATGTTTACAGCCGCGTCCTGCTGCGTCCGGCCTCTAGCAGGGACCTGCCCGCCCCCCCCCCCCCGCCTCCCCCTCTTCCCCATTTGCTCACCCCACCCAGCAGGAACAGGACAGGACCCTTCTCCCGTGGGACATACACCTCCCTCTTGGGCCCGCGCCCATCTCGGGCCCTTTGTGACGCCTTGCCCAGCCCACATGATCCCGGCCTGCCCACACTTGCTCTGGCTTCGGCATGTGGCGTGGCAGCAGAATGTCGGCCCCTTTAAGCTTCCACTGAATGTGGCCACGTCCCTGGCGGCCAGCTCCCAGGGGGCCGTGCCAGTGCCGCAGCCACCGCTGCATCTTCCCAGGGCCCTCGGTGCAGATTTGAGCTCGTCGGAGCTCGTCCGGCTAGAACTTTCCGATGCTCCGAGATGCAGTCAGGAGCATCCTGGTCCGTGTCATCGTCTCAGTGGGCTTCTAGAAGCGGCGCTCGTGGTCGCGGCCGCATAGGCAGCTCCGCACCACGACAGGATGGACACGGCCTGAGGGGAAAAGCCGTAAAGGTCGCATAGACGTGGATTCTTCAGAGCTTGGGGAAATGTCCCGTTTGGGAAGGCAGCTGAGCTGGAAGCATCCTTACTAAGCGGCCAGGGAGAGGGGAATGGGAGACGCAGGACAGCTCTCGAGGGGGCTTGGGCGTATCGTTTCCTGTGTTAGTGAAAATGTTCTCGAGTGCTTGTCACCCATCACACGTGTCACGTCATGTTAGACAACGTTTGCAATTAGGGTTGTTTAGAGATGCAGCACGTATTTCTAACGGTCCTGTATCTGGGCGTTTTGTTGTATGCTTTTATTGCTTTTTGGCAACGTCACCTATAAAGCAGAGCGTTCCACTAGGTCATCGTCATCATCATCATCATCCCGTTGGTCGTCGAATTTCTTGAGCGGTCTCAGTAATGTCCCCACTCGTCCTAGCCCTGAGATTTTGGAAGCCTCTCTTTACACGTCCTTTCCAATGGGGCCACACGGGAGGCTCTTTCAGGGTCAGGGGAATGAGAATGAGACCCATCATAGATTCCACTAGACGCGAGAGTTAATTCTCTGAGTTCTTGATAGGAAATAAGCAAAAGATCTCCATGAATATGAGTGGGTGTGTCCAGAGGATTTTGGCAACTGGAGAAGTAGCAGCACCTGAAGTATTGAGGATTCCGAGTGTGTGTATGTGTGTGTGTGTGTGTGTGTGTCTGTCTGTCTGTCTGTCTGTCTGTCTGTCTGTCTGTCTGTCTGTGTCTGTGTGTGCTGGGGCCACACTGGAAAGCACTGGGGGCTACTTCTATGCTTAGGGCTTGCTCCTGACTACAGGGGGATGAAGCGATGCTGGTGGCCACCCCTGGACCCCTCCCACACGTGGAGCCCGTGCTTGGCCTTGGCCCGGTGATGTCTCCAGCCAGCCTGGCTTCTGTGCCCTTAGCAGAGTAATTGGACTCTGAGTGCTGGTCAATTTCACATCTGCCAAGCCAAAATTAAACTGTGCACTGACAAAAATAACTGCCACTGTGTTACTTTCTAGAACTTTCTCAAGCTTTGATAGAATTCAGTGTAACTGAATGCAGGGGGGCTTAGGGTTTTTTTTTGGGGGGGTTTCTTTGGGGTTTTGTTTTGTTTTTAGATCGTTGAACCCTCCCTCATTCCTGTAATTTCGCCAGAGCCTGATCTTCCAGTAGATAATTTGGGGGTGGTGAAATGGAAAGGAAATGTGCTCAGATGTGAAGCAATTTTTTTTAGTTCATCTAATTGTGAAATATAAAATTATGAAGAAACTAAGCAAGTAAGTGGGGGGAAATGAACGAAATGAGCCAATCTCTAACAAATGACATTTAAAAAAAAATCTCAGGACGATCAGGAGATTTTTATTTTCTTTTTTGGTAAAGCAATGCTTTACTCTTTGGGTGGGGGGGGGACTGGGGAAAAGGAGTTTCTCATTAAACCATTAACCCTAAAGACTACAGGCCCAGAGAATCACATGGCTTTGAACTACCTGGTTGAGTGTGGGATGGGTCCGTGTATTGTGTGACCCAACACTCCTAGCTCGGTGTCCTGGTTTTCACCGCAGGACTGTGAGAATGACAGTGAGTTGTGTGTTGAACGGACACAAGCTGATTCCAACCTCCCCAGTCATTTGTCTGCTCACCCCATTCACAAAACAGCCCTCCCACGGTCCGAGGGGCAGGGGCATGGGGGTGGGGAGTCCTGAGGAACAGGGGGCCGAAGTCAATTGTGGTGTGTCTTGTGGTACCTAATGGCATCTGTAATACAGTCTCGAGGGCCAATGGTTCCAACGCAGTGTTCGGACATGCATGGTGTCTTGTGTGGTTTGGCGACCTGGGCTTGGTCCTGGGGCTGTGGGGGCGTTCACCCCTGACGCTGTTCCTGGAGTGAACCGGAGCCTCCTGCATGCAAAATGTATGCACCAGGTCATTGAGCTCACGCTTCAAACTCCTGTGTTGCTTTTAAAGTAAAATAGGAACATTTAATGAATAAAGTAGCAAAGGGGAGAAGGCAGATGGAATGAATAGAGAAGGGATCACTAAGAAAGTGATGGCTGGAGGAACCAGTTGGGATGGGAGATGGTGCCGAAAGTAGAGAATGGACCAAACATGATGGCCTCTCAGTGTCTGTGTTGCAAGCCATAATGCCCCAAAGTAGAGAGAGAGTATGGGGAATATTGTCTGCCATGGAGGTAGGGGGAGGGTGGGAAAGGGGGGTATACTGGGGATATTGGTGGTGGGGAATGTGCACTGGTGGAGGGATGGGTGTTTGATCATTGTGAGATTGTAACCCAAACATGAAAGCTTGTAACTATCTCACGGTGATTCAATAAAATTAAAAAAAAAAAAAAAGAAACGTAATCACGCAAGTTTGTAATTCTGTAACTGTATCTCACAGTGATTCATTAAAATAAGAAAGAAAGAAAGAAAGAAAGAAAGAAAGAAAGAAAGAAAGAAAGAAAGAAAGAAAGAAAGAAAGAAAGAAAGAAAGAAAGAAAGAAGCAAAGGGGAGCCTCCTCCATCGCCCTTTGGCATGCTCCTCTGCTTCGGATCACCGAGTCTCTCTGGGAGCATGAAGGGAATGGTCTTTTCCTTGTGATAGACGATAAGAAGTGACGCTTAACAAGTTACAAACCTGAAGTCTACTGACTGGAGAGTATATGTGAATGCCGTTTGTTAATCAGGGCTACTTTGCATTTGCCATATGCAAGGGGGAAAGACCACTGTATTACATACAGTTTCCTTTTTCCCTTGTGGGTTTTGGGCCCCCCGCTGGCAGTGCCAGGGCACTGTATGTGGTACTGAGGATGGAGCCAGGGCCCATTCATGTCCAAAGCAAGTAAGCTGCCTTAGCCCGTGCACTATTTCTCCAGCCCCTGTTATCATGATTTTTCATGATACAAATTGCCTTAAATCTTAACAAATTTGTGTGTTTTGTTTTGTTTTGTTTTGTTGCTTTTTGGGCTACACCCAGTCATGCTCCGGGATTTACTGCCTTTTCTTTTTCTTTTTGGGTCACACCCGGCGATGCTCAGGGGTTACTCCTGGCTCTGCACTCAGGAATTAATTACTCCTGGCGGTGCTCAAGGGACCATATGGTATGCTGGGGATCGGACCCAGGTCAGCCGCGTGCAAGGCAAACACCCTCCCCACTGTTCTATCACTGCAGCTCCAACAAATTTGTTTTTCAATAATTTTTACCATTCATTTTTATACCATCTATATATGCTTTCAGTAGCAATATTTCAAAGCAGGTGGGAAGGCTAGATCAATGGTATAGCAGGTAGGGCATTTGCCTTGCACACACCAGACCCGGGTTCAAGCCCCAGCATCCCATATGGCCCCTGGAACCCACCAGGTGTGATCCCTGAGCACAGAGCCAGGAGTACACCCTGAGCACCACCGGGTATGACCCCCAAACCAATTAACAGCAGGTGGTGTCCCACGTAGATCAATATCCACAGTTTGTGATTTTGACCTAATTTAGGGGGTGGGGTGGACTGATGACAGGGAACCTGCCTTCTAGGAGCTTTGGGTCACAGTTGGGGGTGACTTGCTGTGCTGTCTGTCCTCTGGGTGGAGACAGCCCTCTTGTCACGTGTTTTCTTGAGAGTCAGTTTGGACGTGCCCAGGCTCCTGGGGCGTGCCCGCGGGTAAGGACACATGGATGGAGTGGGTGTGATGACTGCAGATTTGTCCTACAGACCTTCCAGTGACTTCCTCATGCCACTCCCCCAGGCTCATCCTTCCCCCCCCCCCCCCCCGTTACTATTGTAATAGCCTCCTAGTCTCCCGCAAAACCCACTTTCTCTTTTCTCTTCCGAGAGCCTCACCAGAAGGCCGGCTGGGAAGAACCACCAGCCTGGGCTCAGGTGGAAACTGCCTGGCTTCTCAGCTTTTCTTTTCTGCCCTGCAGATCCTGGGAGGGGAGCAGGCCCCCAGGAGCGCAGAGGCTGATGGGGGGGAGAGAGGAGGAGGCACAGTGTTGCCTCTGGAGCCAAAGCCTCAAGGAACTCCCTTTGGGGGACAGAAGGACCAGGATGCAAAAGCCACGAGCTCGGTGCCCTGAGAGTCCAACAAATCAGTTGGATTCGGTCCAGAGAACGCCCTTCCGCCAGTAGTGCTTGGTCCTAGTGTGCCCGTGGCCTTAACGATGCTTCCCATAGTAAGCTCTGCGGACACCGGCAGCGCACAAGTCCTTATATTGGAGGGGCTTGGAGCATAGGAATAGGGGGACCAAGGATGAGGCTCGTGGTAGAGCACAGGCCTTGCAGGTATGAGATCCTGTGTTTCGCCCCCAGCTCAGCAGAAGGAAAAAGAAAACTCACTGTGGTCATTTAGTGATTTGGCATATACCATACGTGTGTATAGACATATATGTATACATATATATAGGGTATATATCTCTATAGGATATATAGCACAGTGGTTGGGCATTCGCCTTTCATGCGGCTGACCCGTGTTCGATTCCTCCGCCCCTCACGGCAGAGCCCGGCAAGCTACCGAGAGTATCGAGCCCGCACGGCAGAGCCTGGCAAGCTACCCATGGCATACTGGATATGTCAAAAACAGTAACAATAAGTCTCTCAATGAGAGACGTTACTGGTGCCCGCTTGAACAAATCGATGAGCACCGGGATGACAGTGACAGTGACAGTTTTTTAAAAACAGGGCCAAAGAGATAGCACACAGGTTAAGGTGCTGCCTTTCACATGGTAGACCTGGGTTCAAGCCCCCGGCACCTCCAATGATTCACCAAGCATCACCAGGACAGATCCTCACACACAGAGCCAGGAGTCAGCCCTGAGAATAGTCAGGTGTGGCCCCCCAAACCCAAATAAACGAAATAAACGTTCAGCAAAAGGCTGGATGGGGACTAGCCTCCAGCTCACAGCTGCGTGGGGCAGACAGGGGTGCTCGTCTAGCCGGCAGCTCTCCTCGGCTCCCGGGCGTCTGTCACCAGAGGTAGCCGGTGATGGTTTCCACATCTTATGACCCTTGGCTGCTGTCCCAATAACAAAGAAGTCACAAGACACCCTCGTCCCGCTGTAAAATTCCACTCCTAACAGCCCAGGCTCCTCCAAACCCCACAGAATAGAGCTCTGGCTCCTTTCTGAGTGAGCATATTTCATCCGCTCCCGGCCTCGGTTCCCCAGTCCCACCCCCGCCCCCACCCCCCACCCCCACGTCGGCAAGGGTCAAGAGATGGTCGGACCTGGGACCATTTGCTGGGCAGCTCACTCCAAGCCTCGGGAGTGGACCTCTCTTCCATTGTATGCATCATCTAGAAAAGAGCTCAGAATGACCATTTTCTCTGCTGGTAGCAAGAACCAGGGGAGGCTGATTTGAACCAAAAGAAGATTAAAAAGAAAGAGGTCGAGTGTGGCTTCTGAATAAGCAAGCAGTCTTTTTTAAAAAACTTTTTTTTTTTTAAATTATTTTGGTTTGTTTTGGGCCATACCCAGCTGAGCTCAGGGCTTACTCCTGGCTCTGTGATCGGGGTCATTCCTGGCTGTGCTTGAGAGTCCATTAGTGGTGCTGGGGACCCAATCGGGGTTGGCTGCATGCAAGGCGACTGCTTACCCCTGCCCTATCTCTCCAGCCCAGCACGCACTCCTGCTTGGCACTGCAAGGCAGTTCTGTTACTCAGGCGGAGATGGCGGTTGGGACCTGCACAAGGCAGGAAGGCTGTGTGGGATCTACGAGGTAGAGGTCAAGGGCTCAGGGGCCATGCCGGTGTCTGGCTGAGGAAGCCCCCAGAATTTGCCTGTTGAGCTTGCATAGGGACTGCCTGGCACTGCCCTATGATCCCGCTGAGGACAGGCCCGGGGACCGACATGCTGCATGCTTAGATGACCTTAACATGCCCCATGCTTCCTGGCAAGACAATGGTTGGCTTGTAAGAGAGGCTGGGGTTGGTGGACCAAGAAGGGGCTGGTGGTTGGTGCCTGTGATGGTAGCCAGAGAATTGAGCCCCTCCAGAGCCCTGGCCAGGTGGAGTACTTCCTTCCTTCACCAGCATGTTCAGCTTATATGCAAAACCGGGCAAGTTATGCTCAAAATCGGGCAAAACACTGAGCAGGGTGTGGTGTTGGTTGTAGATTTTGCTCCTGGTAACAGAACCTGGCTATGGAAACCCAGTGTTAACCGTGTGAATAAACAGGGTGATTTTTTTTCAAGGCAGACAGGCAATCTGTGGCTCAGTGGGGAAGACCATGAGAGCAGAGTGGAGAAACCCCAAATTCTACTCCCCTGGGGATTAAAGGTGGGAGGGGGACAGATTTGGATGGTCTCTTCTTTGGTTAAGTTTGGACAGACAGCAAAAACCTGACAGAGTGAAGAAGGGTAAGGCTGCAAGGATGTGCAGGTAGGAAGTACAAGAGACAGGCTAGAAGGCGGAGAGTAGACCAACTTAACTAGGCTTGTTCAGGGACCAGGAAGTTGGAGGGGAAGCCAACCGGGAAGCCAGAGTGAACATGTAAAGTTAAAGAGTGTTCGGTTCTCTCCTCAAGACACTACGGAGGAGTCTTGAAAGCTTTTGAACAAAAGAGAGGCAGCCTTCAAAATGTCCTAGGAAGACTGATCTGGTGGCTGAAGAGGGGCAAATTAGAGAGAGAGGGGGGGGAGGGTGCGGAGAGAACGAGCATGCCACGTGCACTCAGGTAGACCAGATGTCTGAGTTCTGTGTTTGCTTTCATTTTGTTAGAAAAGAATTAGTGTTTAACTCTGGTCGTGGCAGCAAGAACAGAAATAAAAAGACGAATGTGAGAGAGGTCTTAAAGGAGAAATTAATTAGACTTATAGATTATTGTTGGGCCACAAAAACAATGACCAAAGCTAAGTCCACAGTGTTTGCACCCATTGACTAGGAGAATCATTTCTTAAACCTATGTGGAGATGATAGGATGAAGGGGTGAAAGGGCTGTATTTTCAGGAAAAGATCGGAAACTCAGCTTTGGAAGATCTGCTTTGATGTAACAGGAGACAGGAATATATTCCTAGGAAGAAGATGTGCAGGGGGTTTGTGAGGGTTAGGGACTGGCAGGAGGGTGGGGGGAGTCTTACCTGTAGTGATCATGTGGGAGTTTCCTGCAGATATATATGACAGCCTGCACTATCTGAATGGATGGTGTCTTCTAGAGAGAGCAGAGTCAGAAGGTTGGCAATACCAACCTCTCGAGAGTAGCGGGACGCAAGAGTGACACAGACCCGTGTGGGGTGGTACCAGACCTTATGAGGAGATGAGGGAACTCACCCACAGAAGGGGATCCTGCCTGCAGCGTGGGAAGAACCCAAGAGGCAGCAGAGAGAGGGAGGATGCCGGAAGAGCACTTCAAAGCAGCAGTCCCAGCAACAATCCCCGAACGTCTATCCATGACAGGAAGCCTCAACAGAGGCAGAGAAAATTCCAGAAAAGCCCAAACAGAAATTATGGAGTGAAAGAGTAAGGGAGTGGAGGGACTCAGGAGCAGAGTGGAAGAAGCTGAAAATCGGTCCGTGAGCTCAAACAGAAAACCATCTCAAAAAAAAGAGGAAAGTGAAAAACCATAGAAGGGGCCAGAGAGATAGCTCAGTGGTCTGGCACATGCTTTGTGTGCAAAAGGCCCAGGTTTTTTGATTGTTTGGGGGTTTTGTTTTGTTTTTATTTGTTGTTGGTTTGGTTTTAGGGCCACACTCAGCAGTGCTCAGGGGCTACTCTGGCTCTGCACTCAGGAATTACTCCTGGTGGTGCTCAGGGGGACCATATGGGATGCCGGGTATCGAAACCAGTTCTGTGGTGACACGCAAAGCAAATGCCCTCCCCACTGCACTATGATTCCGGGCTCATAAAGAGCTTTCTGGACACATAGCAGGCAAAGGATTTCACTGCGACTGAGGTGGTCGGCCGGGAAAGCCTCCCAGGACTTTTCTGAGAGGAAAAGGACCTGACTTGGAAGAAGACACCTGAAAAACCATAAAATACCATAGAGAAGGAAAGTCATGATGAGACTCTAGCCTTAAGTTTCTGTGTGTCTTGTTCTGAGTGTTTTTTGTTTGGTTTTGGTGTTTTGGACCACACCTGGCTGTGCTCTGGGCTTGCTCTTTACTCTGTGCTCAGGGATCCGTCCTGGCAATGCTTAGGGAACCGTATGTGGTGCCAGGGATTGAACCCAGGCTGGCTGTGTGCGAGTCCAGCACCCTACCCACTCAAGTATCTCTTCACCCCCTCTCTCCTCAAGTTAAATGATTTTTTTTGTTTCCCGTTACCTTCATTTTATTAAGTTTGGAGAGTTCTAAATTTCCGGTTCTGAGTTTTATATCTCATTCCCTCTGAATGGACCTTTTTTTTTTTTTTCTTTTTGGGTCATACCCAGCAATGCTCAGGGGTTACTACTGGCTTTGCACTCAGGAATTACCCCTGGCAGTACTTGGGGGACCATATGGGATGCTGGGGATCGAACCCGGGTCGGGCGCGTGCAAGGCAAACGCCCTACCCGCTGTGCTGTCGCTCTGGCCCCTGAATGGACCTTTTGCTGCTGGAACATCTTGGGACTTGCCAGGTTTCCCTCCTTTACTCTCTCAGTCTTGCTAGAGAGGTATCCATGTTGTTTGCCTTTCAGAACATCTTTTTGGTTTCATTGGTCCTTTTCTGTCCCTTTTCTGCTCCCGGTGTTGTGGTTTCTCGTGAGTCCTCTTTCACTCTTCGGCTTCAAGGGTGCAAACTGTCCTCTGGCTTTCTGGGGTGGATCGGAGGATTATTGGTCTGAAGATGTTCCTTTAAAATTTAAAATCAAAAGTGAGCCTTTAGGCTAGGGATGCGGCTGAGTGGCAGGGCACGTGGCTCCCTCGCGCCTCTCAGGAGTGAGCCCTTGGGTTCTGTTTCCCCACGCCACACACACAGAAGCAAACTTTTTTTTCCCTATGAAAACCCCATTCAAAAAAAATTTTTTTTCTTTTTGGGTCACAGCCGGCTATGCTCAGGGGTTCCTTCTGGCTCTGCACTCAAGAAATACTCCTGTCGGTGCTCAGGGGACCATATGGGATGCTGGGAATCGAACCCGGGTCGGCTGCATTAAAGGCAAACGCCCTACCCACTGTGCTATCGCTCCAGCCCCTCAAAATATTTTATTAATTGGTTTTGTTTGCATGGAGGCCACACATGGTGGTGGTCAGGCCTTACGCCTGGCTCTGCACTCAGGAATCACTTACGGCGATGCTTGGGGAATCATGGGGTGCTGGGACTTGAACCTGGGTTGGCGGCACGAAAGGCAAGCACCTTGCCCACTGTACTATCTTTCTGGCCCATATCCCCTCCCTCTGGCTCCCTTCAAAACATTTTAAAATAAGTTTGTTGGGGGCTGGAGTTATAGCACAGTGGGTAGGGCATTTGCCTTGCACATGGCCGACCCAGGTTTGAATCCCAGCCCCATATGGTCCCTATGGTCCCCCGAGCACCGCCAGGAGTAATTCCTGAGTGCATGAGCCAGGAGTGACCCCTGTGCATCGCCAGGTGTGACCCCCCCCAAAAAAAATAGTTTGTTGGCTGGAGAGATAGTAAAGGAATAAGGCATTTGCCTTACATGTGGCTGAGCTTGATTTGACTAACAGGACTGCCAGGAGTGATCCCTTGAGCGTAGAGCACCACAGGGTATGACACCAAAAAGGGGGAGAAATAGTTTCTTCTTTTTTTTTTTCTTTTTGGGTCACACCCAGCGATGCACAGGGGTTATTCCTGGCTCATGCACTCAAGAATTACTCCTGGCAGTGCTCGGGGGACCATATGGGATGCTGGGAATCGAACCTGGGTCGACCACGTGCAAGGTGAACACCCTACCCACTGTGCTATCGCTCCAGCCCTCTTACTCTTCCTGCAAAATCTTTCCCCTCTTTTATCAATGGCATAGAAGTGTATTGTTTAATGTCTAAGAAACTTTATGGCATTTCTCTGTTTCTGATTTGTAATTTAATTCTATTAAAGTCTGAAAATATGCTTATATGAATTAAGTTCTTAAAATATTCCTAAATGAGCTCCCATTTGACCCAGCTATACCACTTTTGGAGAGGCAAAAGAGTATAATAGAAATGACGTCTGCACTTGCCTGTTCATTGCTGCACTGTTCACAATAGCCAAAATCTGGAAAAAACCCGAGTGCCTAAGAACCCGAGTGCCCTAAAACAGATGACTGGTTAAAGAAACTTTGGTACATCTACACAATGGAATACAATGCAGCTGTTAGAAAAGATGAAGTCATGACATTTGCATATAAATGGATCAACATGGGAAGTGTCATGTTAAGTGAAATGAGTCAGAAAGAGAGGGAGAGACATAGAAAGATTGCACTCATCTGTGGAATATAAAGTAACAGAATGGGAGACTAACACCCAAGAATAGTAGAGATAAGGACCAGGAGGTTTAATCCATGGCTTGGAAGCCGGCCTCAAATGCTGGGGGAAAAGGCAGCTCAGATAGAGAAGGTAGCACCAACTAAAGGGTATTTGGAGGACCAGCTCAGGTTAGGAGATGCATGCCGAATGAAGACTATAGATCGAACACAATGGCCACTCAGTGCCTCTAGTGCAAACTACAACACCCAAAAGGAAATAGAGAACAAAAGGGAATGCCCTGCCACAGAGGCGGGGTGGGGTGAGGGGAGGGGTTGGGGGTGGTGGGAGGGATACTGGGATCATTGGTGGTGGAGAATGGGCACTGGTAGAGGAATGGGTACTCAATAATTGTATGATTGAAATGCAAGGACGAAAGTTTGTAAATCTGTAACTGTACCCCACGGTTGATTCACTAATAAATTTTTTTTTCTCTTTGGGTCACACCCAGCGATGCTCAGGGGTCACTCCTGGCTCTGCACTCAGGAATTACCCCTGGCCATGCTCAGGGGACCATATGGGATGCTGGGAATCGAACCCGGGTCGGCCGCGTGCAAGACAAATGCCCTACCCGCTGTGCTATCCCTCCAGCCCTGACACTAATAATTTATTTTTAATTCCTAAATGTGGAGCCAGAAAGAGTGTACAGCAGGCAGGGCACTTGCCTTCATGTGGCCTGCCTGGCTTCGGTCCTCAAAGCCTCATAGGAGCACTGCCAGGAGGGACCCCTGAGTCCACGGTCCTGAGTAAGCGCTGAGCACAGCCCAGTGTGACCTCAAGCCAAAATCAACAAATAAGTAAATAATTAGTTTTTAACTTGACAAAGAAACGAATAAGATGAAGGAGGAAGAGGGATGGGACCCCCACACCCACCCACACCTCCCACATGGCAAGCCACCAGAGACTGGGGCGGGGGTGGGGTCACAGACCCCCAGAAGCACGGAAAACAGAATCCTGGAGGAAGCCATGGTCATTGGCGTCAGGCGCTGCTGCCCAGAGGTTGAAGCCAGCAGTTAGGAAGGCGTTTGCCTTAGCGCACAGTCCTCAGTGTGTGCTGAGTGCGAGAAGATGGATTAAGCATGAGCGGAATAAACAGGGATGTAAACCACGGGTGGCTGGTGAGAGGAAGCAGAGAATTCAGTGGGCACTTACTGTCTTCCGAGTGGAGTGGGGTGTGTGTGTGTGTGTGTGTGTGTGTGTGTGTGTGTGTGTGTGTGTGTGCGCGCGCGTGCGCTCGCGCCAAGTGAGGGTGGGTGAAGACTTGGTCTCATGGATTGGTCGAGCCTCACTCAGTCCCTCTCCGCCCCGGGATGCAGTGAGTGGGCAGAGCACGGTGGCAGGTTTGGGGCCAGGTGGGGCGGGAGGAGTGCGACAGTAGAGGGCCTCTGGGTGTTGGAAGGGGAGAGAGAAGGAAGTGGGGCTGAAGGCGAAGGGGGCTCAGAGATGGGCACAAATGAAGCGATAAAAGATGGGGGGCAAGACCCTGTGCACGTGGAGGGAGGGAGAGTGAGCGAGCACTGAAGGGGTTCTGTGGAGGGAGGGAGAGCGAGCACTGAAGGGGTTCTGTGGAGGGAGGGAGAGCGAGCACTGAAGGGGCTCTGTGGAGGGAGAGAGAGTGAGCGAGCACTGAAGGGGTTCTGTGGAGGGAGAGTGAGCGAGCACTGAAGGGGCTCTGTGGAGGGAGAGCGAGCACTGAAGGGGCTCTGTGGAGGGAGAGAGCACTCTGGGGAGGCGTGGTGCCAGGGTGCGGGAGAGTGTGACGCCCACTCAACACGAGGGCGTTAGACCCAGACGCCAGGGTGGCTGCCCGGGACCCCGCTTGCCCTGTGCTTTGTTGCGTGTCTCGATGGCAGCTTGGAAAGAGGCTTCTTCCTCGTCTGACTCTCTCCTTGCTGAGCCGGGACTGGGAGTCTGGACCTTTCCAGGACCAGCACGGCTGCAGTGGTCTGGCCGCCCGGGGTTGGGTTCCTCCAGGTTCCTCCGGTGCTGTAAAGCACGGCGAGGACGCTGGCACAGAACAGCCGCCAACTGACAGGCCCGGTGTGGAATCCAGCCGGAAAAGGGACCGGAGAGGCGCCCATGAGCTGACTCCCCAGGCCCTCACCCCAACAGACAGAATTATTTTGGGGGGGTCACACCCGGCGATGCACAGGGGTCACTCCTGGCTCTGCACTCAGGAATCACCCCTGGCAGTGCTCAGGGGACCATATGGGATGCTGGGATTCGAACCGGGGTCAGCCGAGTACAAGGCAAACGCCCTACCCGCTGTGCTATCGCTCCAGCCTCCTCAACGGACAGAATGTTTAAGAGACAGAAAATGAGGAGAAGGTCAGCCACGCTCCGCCCCCCGCCGGGTCCCTGAGCCGTGACCGCGATGCTGGCGGTGGTTGCAACAGGCAAGTGGCTGCAGAGTGAGCGGCTCAGGGGGAGCGTGTTCCTCAGAGAGAGAGAACCTGACAACCCCGTACCTCACAGTTACCTCACAGTTACCTCACAGCTCTCCGGGCCGCGGCCCGCCTCAGCCCGTTTCTGTCACACCTGTCCGTGTGAGGAGCCAGTGGCCACGGTCCTGGCGGCCGCCTGTCAGCTGGCGACTCGTCCCGAGTGCGTCGCGTCCTGGTGGCAGTGCTCCGGAGTACCTGACACCGCGAACTGGGTGGTGGGGTGGATGAGTCGGTGTGCAGCCTCGCGTGGGGTGGGGGGAGACTCCCTTAAGACACCCCCCCTTGGGGGCTTGAGCAATAGCACAGCGGGGAGGGCGTTTGCCTTGCACGCGGCCGACCCGGGTTCGATTCCCAGCATCCCATAGGGTCCTCTGAGCATGGCCAGGGGTGATTCCTGAGTGCAGAGCCAGGAGTGACCCCTGTGCATCGCCAGGTATGACCCAAAAAGCAAAAAAAAAAAAAAAAGACACCCCCCCTTTCCCGGCGCCAACTGACCCGCCTGTCCCTCCCTCCTCGCCCCCCAGGTATGGCCTCGCAGGTGCAGCTGTTCTCCCCTCACGCCCTTCAATCAAGTGCCTTCTGTAGTGTGAAGAAACTGAAAGTCGAGCCGAGCGCCAACTGGGACATGACCGGCTACGGCCCCCACAGCAAAGCCTACAGCCAGAGCAAGCTCGCGCCGCCTTCCCAGCCAGCCGCCACAACCGTCAGCACCTCCTTGGCCCTCCCCAACCCCAGCCTCCCCTACGAGCAGACCATCATCTTCCCAGGCAGCACCGGGCACCTCGTGGTCACGTCCGCCAGCAGCGCGGCGGCGGTGCCGGGCCCCCCCGTGCTCGGCGGGCCCCACAACCTGATGCGCCGCAGCACTGTGAACCTCCTGGACACCTACCAAAAATGCGGACTCAAGCGCAAGAGTGAGGAGCTGGAGAACACGAGCAGCGTGCAGATCATCGAGGAGCACCCGCCCATGCTCCAGAACAATGCCAGCGGGGCCACGGTCGCCACGGCCACCACGTCCACGGCCACCTCCAAGAACAGCGGCTCCAACAGCGAGGGCGACTACCAGCTGGTGCAGCACGAGGTCCTGTGCTCCATGACCAACACCTACGAGGTGCTGGAGTTCCTGGGCCGCGGGACGTTCGGGCAGGTGGTCAAGTGCTGGAAGCGCGGCACCAACGAGATCGTGGCCATCAAGATCCTCAAGAACCACCCGTCGTACGCGCGGCAGGGCCAGATCGAGGTCAGCATCCTGGCCCGGCTCAGCACCGAGAGCGCCGACGACTACAACTTCGTGCGGGCCTACGAGTGCTTCCAGCACAAGAACCACACCTGCCTGGTCTTCGAGATGCTGGAGCAGAACCTCTACGACTTCCTCAAGCAGAACAAGTTCAGCCCCCTGCCCCTCAAGTCCATCCGGCCCGTGCTGCAGCAGGTGGCCACGGCGCTCATGAAGCTCAAGAGCCTGGGCCTGATCCATGCCGACCTCAAGCCGGAGAACATCATGCTCGTGGACCCGGCCCGGCAGCCCTACAGGGTCAAGGTCATCGACTTCGGCTCGGCCAGCCACGTGTCCAAGGCTGTGTGCTCCACCTACCTGCAGTCCAGATACTACAGGTGAGCCTGGAGGGGACCCAGCCGGGCCCCCCCCCCTCTCTCTCTCTCTTCCCCGGGCCATGTGGGAGAAGGAAGTGGCGGGGGGTGGGGAGTGGGGCCGTCGGGGAGGGGGCTGCCTAGACCCTCTGCTCCAGCCCGTTCATCGATGAGGGAAGCAGCAACACCGGCTGCCTGAACACCGGCTGGGTGGGATTCGGGCTCATTCTCCGATGCCCTGCGGAGGAAGGGGTGACGGGAGTGGGGCCGTGGGGCAAAGGCACAGCAGGGCACTGGGGTCTTATAGAGGGGCGGCCCTGGAGAGGGACAGGCCCCCCAGCCCCGCCAAACCCGAGTGGGAGCCCCAAAGACCCCATTCTGGGAGGGAAGTAGGGGCGGAAGAGGCAGGCTGGTGGGGGGGGGGCATTCTCAGACACTCCCCCAGGAGGGGGCGTCTGGTCCGACGATGGGTGCGATGGGGTCACGTTGCCAGGGCACCCCTCCCCCCCAGGACAGAAGGCACGGGGGGGGGGGGCGGGAGCTTGGGTTGGTGCCGGATGGTGGAGAGGCCCCGGGGGGTGCTGCAGGAGGGGGTCAGCTTCACCTACGCAGCAGGGGTTCTCGGAGCTTGAACTGCGCCTCGCTGGGGGTACAGGGCCGCGCCCTGTGGTGCTCAGGGGAGTGACGGGGTCCTGGGGGCCCGACTCAGGCCCCCACACGTGCCGGCACGAACCCCCCGCCCAGCCCCGTGTTGCTTCCACACACCGGGCCTCGCCACCCCGCCTCCTCCTGTCGCCCCAGGCCCCGGGCACACCTTGAAGTGCCCTGGCAGAGGGGCGTGAGGAGAGACAGTGCAGTGGGTAGAGCACTGGCCTCGCCCGGGGTCACTGTCTGGCACTGTGTGTGTGTGTGTGTGTGTGTGTGTGTGTGTGTGTGTGTGTGTGTGTGTTGGGGTGGGGGAGACCCTGTAAGTGCCTGACTGGGGCTCCCCATGCCCACCTACTGGGAGCAGCCATCTCCCAGCCCTCCCTTCCTGTTTTGGCTTCTCTTTTTTTTAAAAAAAACCCAACAACTTTGGGGGCATAACTGGTGGTGCTCAGGGCTTTATCCACCCCGACCCCAGGGCTTACTCTTGGCTCTGCTCTCAGAGATCACTCCTGGGGGCCTCAGTGCCGGGGATCGAACCTGGGCTGACTGGCTATGTGCAGGGCAAGCTCCCTGCCCGCTCACTGTACTATCGCTCTAGTCTTTCCCTCCCTCCCTCTCTCTCTCTCACTCTCTCTCTCTTTCTCTCTCTCTCTCTCCTCTCTCCCCCTCTCTCTCTCCTCCCTCTCTCTCTCTCCTCCCTCCCTCTCCCTCTCCCTCCCTCTCTCTCTCCTCTCTCCCTCCCTCTCTCTCCTCCCTCCCTCTCTCTTTCTCCCCTCCCTCCTCTCTCCCTCCCTCTCTCTCCTCCCTCCCTCTCTCTCTCCTCTCTCCCTTTCTCTCTCTCTCTCCTCTCTCCCTCTCTCCTCTCTCTCTCCCTCCTCCCTCCCTGCCTCCCTCTCTCCCTTTCTCTCCCTATTTTAAATGAACAGTAACTGGACGCCCCACCCCACCTCTCCTCACTCCCAACACAATAAGAAGGAATCCCTGGGCTGAGACAATGGGAGAGGAAGCAGACCCTCTTGGTCTGCTGGGCCTCAGGAGGGCCCTTTAACACAGGATTAGCAGTGAAGCCCTAGAGCCTGAAATACTGTCTGGAGGAGGAAAGCCGGTCCTGGGGCAGGTCAGCGACTGGCTCGGCCCCGCCCCGCCTGCCCGGCTGCAGTCCTCCTGTCCCCTATAATGAATAAGTCCTCCTGTCCCCTATAATGAATAAATCTCCGAGAGTGCCACCAGAAGAGGGAGAACATACTTTTTCAGCGGGAAGGGAAGAGAGATTGTCCACCTGCCGTACCCGGAAGAGGCGGCAGCATTTCTGCGAGGGGGTGTCTCCGCCGAGCTCAGTGGGGCCTGTGTGTGTGCATGTGTGCGTGTGTGTGTGTGTGTGTGTGTGTGTGTGTGTGTGTGTGTGTGTGTGTCTAGCAGGAAACAAAGGCTGCTGTTCCCCGTAATCCGAATGCGTCCCCTTCCAGCTGAAGGTCAGCGGCATGGCTGTCGGCTCTCGCGGTTCTCCGGTGCTGCTGGGAAAAAGAACAGTCCGAGAGCCGGTCCCGAGCAGGGGCACACACCCCAGCTCCCCGTACTCACACACATGCTTCCATGTGAATGCGTGCACATAGGCCTCAACTCGCCACTGTGCACACGAGTGCACACGTGAATGTGGAGACCCGCCTGCTCCAACGCTGCCCTACACACACGTGTGGACACACGTGACTGAGTATAAGCCCTTGCACACTCCAGGCCCCTGTCCTGCACACACACACATGGGCAGGTGCTGGTGTGCTGCTTCAGAGTGCAGCGGGGAGGAAGGGTTTATTCCCCGCGGGGGCTCACTCGCAGCCCCCGTGGGGGCGGGTCACCTTGTTCGCTCCTGTCAACACCCTGCCGTTTCCCTGTGGGTCCTAGCAGCGGCTCAGTCCGGGGCTGGGCAGGAAAGGCGGGCGGGGCACCTGGCGGTGAAGACGGGTGCTTCCTCCCTCCACCTGCCCTGCAGACCGGAACCGAGAACACGCGTTTGACTCTCAGGAGGTGGGAGACTCGGGGCCGAGAGGAGGTAGCACAGCAGGCACGGCGCTTGCCTTCCACACACGTGCTGACCTGGGTTCGATCCCCCACACCCCGTAGGGTCCCCTGAGCCCACCAGGGGGGGTTCCTAAGTGCAGAGCCGGGGTGAACCCTGAGCACAGCAGCTGTGCCCCTCCCCCCTCACCAAAACAAGGAAAAGGAAAACCACATGGCAGTCAGGCAGAAAGTCAGTGACTGAAATGTAGAATTTTTGTTCTGCGGACTGTTCAGAGTACTCTTTGAGGGGGGTGGGGGTTGGGGGGAGATTCTCCAGGCCGAGTGTGCAAAGCAGGGCTCCTGCACGCAATGCAGGCACTCCCGTCCTTTGAGCCATCTCCCCCGCTTCCAGAACATTCTCCTCCAGACTTAGTACAACACCTGGAAGGCCGTTATTCGGACCTTCTGAAAATGAGCCCGGAAACGTCGGGTACAGTGAACGACCAGTGACCGTCACCCACCTTCGCCTGATTCCCACGTACCAGGCTCCCTGATGGTTTAGGGGGGTGAACAGGCATGTGTGTCGATGAGTACTTGTTGTGGCCTCACTTATCCCCTCCCTGTTGCTGCAGTGACCGTGAACTCCTCCCCGGTGCTCGTGTGCCTGCAGCCTGTCACTGTGGCACAGACGGGGCTCGTAGGCGCCGGGGAGGCACACAAGCCTTGGCCGTGGTGCTGGCTGGGGTCACTGTGGTGCTAGAACACGCCCTTCTCGGGGTGCTCCCACACCCCTGTAAGCAGAGCGACTGGAAAATCGCCTGCGGTGCATGTGGGGGGCTCCAGGGGTTTGAACTCGCGACCGCATGGTCACACAGTGGCAGAGCGGGAATTTCAGATGTCCCCGTGCTGTCCCTCTGGGCCCAGGAAGTCTGCTTTATCCCGTTCGAATTATCCGGCCTCCTCTGGGTGCCTGCCTTGGGCCTTGTGGTAGCCGTACCCAGGGGTTTGGAAGTGAGGCTTGATCTCTGCTCGGGAGGCATTTCCTGTCTGTCTGAGGAAGATTAAAAAGCACTCACAAACTGTCAGGCGTGTAATTCTGATGCTTTGATATTGCAAATGTTTGATCACTCGGCAGATATGCATCGGGACTCTAGGGACCCAGCGAGGAGCAGAACCAGTTAAGGAAATTCAGAGTTGATGAACGACTTAGCAAGATGAGTTAATAGGGCGGACCCGGGGCAGGCGAAGGGAGGCGGGTCTCACACGGGCAGGGTGCTCTGGGGGCTGCAAGAGGGGACACCGGCCGTGGGCAGGCTTGGAGGAGAGGGCCGGAGAGGGAGGGGGGAGGCACACACATGTCGACATTTGTGTAGACGGAAGGTCCTTGGCTGTGCCGGTGGAGTTGTTCTGGGGAGTGAAGGGTGTGGATGAAGTTAATTCTAAGTTAATTCGCCCGAGAGGGAAACCGGAGCCGGAAGCTAGGGGCAGCGTCTTTGTTCCGTGATAAAGGCCGAGGTTCTTTGTGTTTGAAGCCCGGATTATAATGGGGGTCCCCCCCCACCCCTCCAATCCCACCCCAGTAGCCACATGAACACACTTTGGTGTTTTTTTGTTGTTGTTGTTGTTTTGCTTTTTGGGTCATACCTGGCGATGCATAGGGGTTACTCCTGGCTCTGCACTCAGGAATCACCCCTGGCCGTGCTCAGGGGACCATATAGGATGCTGGGAATCGAACCCAGGTCGGCCGCGTGCAAGGCAAACGCCCTACCCGCTGTGCTATCGCTCCAGCCCCCACTTTGGTGGTTTTAACTCATCTGCTCCTTTGATGCCGGGAAGGACGGAAGTGCATGTCTGCTCAGCCAGGCTGGTTTCTCTCGGGCACGGCCCTGAGCCTGGCTCCTGTTCAGCCCTCGGTCCTGCCATCCCTGCGTCGTGACTGGTGGCCCCCCGGCTCTGAGCCCCCTGCAAGCAGGCGCTTGAAGACTGTCATGCCTCGGGCTTTGGTTTATGAGACGCTGGGATCTGCAGGCCCAGGGCCCGGGAGCAGCTTTCTCTCTTGCGGCTTGACCCGGAGCTCGTGAGTCCTCCACGGCCTCCTCCCCCCACCCCGCCCCACCCCACCCCCCAGGGACATGGCATATTCCCAAATGCTGTTCTCTGAAGTTCTTGCCAAAACGGGTCAGGGGGAGGGGGGGTGGCGCATGACTTTACATGGCCTTGAGTACGAGTACAAGTAGGTTTGACATACGCATAGTGGCTGCTGACCCTCGCGTGCCGGGGGGGCTCAGGGAGAAACGCTCCAAGAGCAGTGGCACGGGGGCCTCAGTCTCATGACCAGTGGCAGCAGCAGGGAAAGGCGCTGGCTTACACCCGGAGGCTGTTCAGTGCCACACTCACCCCACTGACAACCTCGTCCGCCCAGGGACTTGATGACGAGTATGTGGATGCTCCCGGCTCATGCTCATGGCTCTCTCTTCTTACACGTGGGGGAAGTAGCAGTTCCGGGGTGATAGAAGGGCTGACTGTATGGGAGAGAGGTGTGTGTGTGTGTGTGTATGTGTGTGTGTGTGTGTGTGTGTGTTTGTGTGTGTGTGTGTGTGTGTTACTGGGCACCTCCTGGTGTTACCTCTGTTATCATGGGAGAGGGGTGTGTGTGTGTGTGTTACTGGGCACCTCCTGGTGTTGCCTCTGTTATCCCCACCATCCCCTTGGCTGGGCTCTGTTCACAGTCCCCTGCCCCATGCTGGCCTTCGCTTTATTTGCCTTGGAGTCTTTATTAGCCATTGACATGCCCCCGCCCCGTTAGGTGTGGCACGCATGCAGGCTGGCGTGTGCTCTATAGTATGTAGTAATATGCACCTGAGTGTGTTTGGAATGTTTGTGTTGGTGTGTACTGGTATGGGTTGGTGTGTGTTTGCTATCCGGGTGTATGTTGAGTGTGTACATATGTGTTGGGTGTGTTTTGGGTATGTGAGTGTGTTGCTGTGTATATTGATTGGGTGTGAGTGTATTTGGTATGTGTTGGTGTATTATTGGGGGGGGTGTTGGGTACATGTGTTTGGTGTGTGGGTGTGTGTATGAATTGCGTGTATGTCTCAGATGTATTTGGTATGCACTGGGTGTGTGTTGGTATGTTAATTATCAAGTGTGTTGGTATGTGTATGGAATGTATGTGTGTGTTGGGGGGCTTTTGAGGGGTGTATTCAGTGGCAACGAGTCCACCCATGCCCGGGGCTTCCTGGAGTGTGTTGGTATGTGTCTGGACTGTGTGTGTGTGTGTGTGTGTGTGTGTATGTGTGTGTATTGGTGGGGGTTTGAGGTGGGGTGTTCAGTGGCACCGAGTACACCCATGCCCGGGGCTCCCATGAGCCCCTACGGGTCCTGATGCCCCAGACAAGGGGCACGACTCTCCTGCCACCACCTTATTTATAGAAATATTGACCATAAAATAGAAGGATTTCGGCAGGAACGTGAGGGACAGACTGTTGCTGCCGCTTCTGTGTCACCCCCTGACCTGCCGTGAAGGGTGTCTAGTCCTCCTCCCTGGAAATGAGAACTGTCGGCAAATCGAACGCACTAAGTGTGAACCCCGGAATATAAATAGATGTGGCGCCCAGAGTCAGAAGCTCTCACTTGTAAGAGTCGAAACTCACCCTCGGCAGCCAGGAGGGGAGGGGACCCTCTGTCCTGGTGGGGGTGGGGGCGCCACAGGCAAAACGCACAGAACTGGTGGGGGTGCGTGGGGGGCCTGGAGATAGCTCAGGGGGCTGGAGCATGTGCCTGGTATGCTGGGGGTCTGGGGTCCATCCCCAAGTACCACTAGGTCTCCTGAGCACCAGCCCCGCCCCCGCCCCCAGCACTGAGCCAGGAGTAGCCCTGCGCATGTGTGCGCACACACACACACACACCAAGCACCACTGGGTATAGCACAAAAACAAAGCCACGAAGTACATGTTTTAAAGGTTCAAATCAAACGTTAAGAATGAGTTTGCCCCTGAGGACCTCTAGGGAAGCCGTTGTTAATATTAAACTCTGGAACCTTCTCTAGCTCGGTGTGTCTTCCTGTTTGTGTGTTTGTGTTGGAGTCGAAGAGAAGAGATGCAGTTGCTCATCCTGCCACAGGACGGCCAGCGTGGAAGGGAGTGGTCATTTCTGGAAAGCCAGACGCAGGACGCCCGGACGGGCGCTTTGGGTGGGGGGGAGAGCGAGCGGCACGTGTCGGGGGGCTGCTGGCGGGAGCTGCCATGCTTCGGGGGTGAGCGAGGCTGGGAGGGCCGGGAGGAGGGTGGAAGCTTCGTGGGACTCCGGGGCTCCTCCCCCTGGTGTGTCCACTGCTGGCATGGCGTGTCTGAGACAGCCGGGCTTTCCCTCCCCCGCCCAGCCTTGCCCTGCCCCCAGCCCCCATCACCGGGGCTTTCATCCACCCCAGGGGAGGTGAGGGGGGGCATGTAGGCGGGTGGGCACCCACGCGCCATCTTGGATGCCTTGAGTCATCTGGTCTACCACCAGCGAAGACCTTGGAGAGGCTCCTGCCCCAGCCGGGATCCCCGGTATCACGAGGCTTGTCCCCAGCATCCCGGCCTTACCCACACACCCAGTGGCTCCCCATGGCCTCCGGCACCCTGTGCCTTCCTTTCCCTCACACTGACAGGAGCGTCTCACATGTTTCTGTGGAGGAACAAGAGGGTCAGCCGAGTGTCTGTCTTTCCCCGCGTCCCGCACCGGTCAGAGCAGCCGGCGTTCGCGCCCTCTGCTACTGGGGGCGGTGGGTGGGGGTGTGTCTGTGTGTTTGCTCTGCGCCTTGCTCCTCACCCACCCTGACGGGGCAGCACGTGGCAGTAGCTCCCAGGGGTGCTGGGATATCCAGCCTTGCTCGCCAGCACTGCCTGGTCTTTCCCAGGAGACGCCCCCAAAGCGCCTTCCTTGGACCTCTGTCCCTCCTCTCACCCCGGCCCCACCCCAGTACCCGGGTCCCTGCCTGGAAATGGAAGGGGTAGCCTGTCCCCTCACCCCGCAGGGTCCCAGCACCCCCCGCCTCTGCAAGCTCCCACCTTCCCTCAGCTTGGGAAACCCCCCTCCCCAGCCCCCCAGCCCACCCAGCCCTCCAGATCAGTCATTCCCAACTCGGGGGCAGGTGCGCCCCCACCAGTGATCTCTCCCTCCACCGAACACTTGGCACTTAATACATTTGGCTACTTATTAGTTGCCTGTTTGATAACCAAGAAATAGACATTCCCTGGGGCTGGAGCGATAGCACAGCGGGGAGGGCGTTTGCCTTGCACGCGGCTGACCCGGGTTCGTTTCCCAGCATCCCATATGGTCCCCTGAGCACTGCCAGGAGTAATTCCTGAGTGCATGAGCCAGGAGTAACCCCTGTGCATCGCCGGGTGTGACCCAAAAGGCAAAAAAAAAAAAAGAAAGACATTCCCCAACCGCCTCCCCTTGTCTCCCCCACCCAGGGGGCAAACTCACCCACCCCGTGAGGCTCTATTAGGGGCAGCTACCACAGGCTCGGTCCGTGCAGGTGAGGTGGAAACTGAGGCCTGGGTCCCACTGAGATAAGACCCAAGCCTCCCTGGCCCGCTGTCCTCTTGGCCTGTGTGAGGGGCACAGGAGCTGGGACCGTGGCGTGAGGCTCGGGCGCTGGGTGAGTGGCACATCACATTTGCACGAGGCCCGTCATACATCGTCATGCGTCCGTTTATTTCTCCTGCTGCAGGGGCCCTGGGCACGCCCAGGTGGGTCAGCGCTGAGCCTGGTGGGCAGTGGGGGTCTGCCAGGTTCTTAGATACCGGTGGCACGGCCCCTGGCTGTGGGGAGGTTTGTTGGAAAGAGCCTCTCTCGGTCACGTCCATTTGGACGGCGTTCTTGGAGTGGGACTCCGGGTCCCCAGTCCCTGAAGGGCTCGGAGAAAGCCCCCCACCCCCCAGAAACTGATGGCGGGGCGACAGCTCCCTCACACGCCACGGCACAGGCCAGAGGCGGGAACTTAGGGCCTCTCGGGGCTCCAGCTTCGGGACTGGGTGTGGCCGTCCCTACCCCCATGCTGACCTCATCTTACCAGGCAGTCATTGCCGTGTGTGGGGTCACTTGTGCCCGTGGCCAGCCGGGAGGGCTCACAGCCTGTCCAGGAGAGTCCCACCCAGGCTGTGGCATCAAGAATGCAGAGACCGGAAGGACAGGAAGGACCGGGGCTGGTGCCGGCTGGTGGGGGCTCCGGGGAGATGCTGTCAGTGCCCCCCCCCCTCCCGCCCAGGCCAGGGGCCCCAGTGCTTCTGGTCATGTTGGCCGTGGGGTCCCTGAGGTGCCGGGTTTGTGCGCCCCCTGCCACAGGGATGCAGGGAGGTGGGCGGACCTGACTCCGAGATGTGCCCTTGCATGGGGGCAGCGGGGGGGGGGTCTGCACGATGTCCCCGTCTGGGTTCCGGCTGCCCACACACCACCCTGGTCTGGTCCAGATCAGCCTTGGTCCCCAGGGGTGTACTCCTGAAGTGTCCACAGGGCGGAAGCAGGTAAGGGGACGGCGTGGGGTCCAGGGGCCACTTAGTGAACACAGAGCTCAAGGCTGACCACCCGTGCCAGGGCCGAAGGGACCCGCCCCCTCCACCTGCCCTGCCCTCTGGGCACACGGGGTGGCCAGCCTTGGAGCTTACGCCCCACTCGCTGTCCTGGTCAGTATGCCCCCGCCCCTCCCATGTCTGACTTCCGGCTGTGGAGGGCCAGGGCCAGCAGGCTCAGCCCAGGGGGCAGCGGAGGGACCCGACCGCCTCCCCCCCCTCGCCCCCCGCATGCTCTCCGCCCAACCACACACTTCAGCACTTTCCATTTTGCTGGCACAGCAGGAGAATTTGCCACCGAAACTACACATCGCTGAGCAGCCAGGGGGTTGCGTGCGCGACACCTGTCCCTCGTGTCCCCGCAGGAAATTAGATCAGGCCCTGTGGGCAAGGTGGGAAGGACCGAGCTCCTTCTCGGCCCTCTTCCTTACCTTGTGGGTGGGCCTCGGGGAAGCCGCGTCGGGCGGGTGGCAGGCGTTTCCCAGGGCCCGTGTACCCGCGTCCCTCACAGGGTGGGGTGGCTTCCCAGCACGTGGCCCCCAGGCTGCCTCCGTGCCTGCTTCCGAGTCCCCCTCTCCTCGTGCTTTCTCCCCAGTGTCTGTTCCTTCCCCGCGCCTTGGCACAGGCAGAGACAGACCAACCGTCTGTCTGTCTGTCTGTCTATCTTCCTTCTGGAAACAGCTCCTGCTTGTCCGCATCCCCGCGGCCGCTGGGGGAAGTGTTTCTGTGTCCGCATGCACCAGCCCAGCACGTCTGTGTAACTGCGGCCCTCTAACCAGGCTGACCTTCTCTGCTCCAGCTCACACGCCATGCCCCCCACCCCAACCTCCCTGTGGCCACAGGATGGTATTGAGGCCTCGCCCTCGGTTCTGGAGCTGCCTGCAGGGGTGGTCACTGTGATGCCCCCTGAGAACTGGCCGCGGGCAGCCTCCTGCTGGGTTGAGCCAGCCTCGGGGGACGGTATGAATATTGATACGAGATGCCTCATTTTCCTTCTTCACCCGGCTCTCGGGAAGCTGAGCTGGTGCCAGGGAAGGGACCCGGTGTCCTCCTAACAGAATGACCGGGCCAGGCCCACCAGGTCAGGGTGAGCCTCCACTGGACTTGAGCGGGTAAGTTCCATGGCTGCTGGCGTGGCCAGGCCTGTCCGAGGTCATGGTCTGGTGACCTGGAGGTGATTCCAGGCCCAGGGGTGACTCCGAGGCACTGCCTCCCCCTCCTCTGCACCTCCCAGCCCTCAGTCCTTCCTCTGCTCCTCCACCCTTCCCCGGACTACAGCAGAGCGATCGCCCCTCTCCCGGCCTCCCCACACTCGGTTCTTGTGTGACCGTGGGCAGCACTGGGCACTGGGGGCCGAGCAGGGAAGGGCCCTGGCAGTGGCGGTGGGGCGTGGAGCAGGGCCACCGCCTCGCTGCCCTGCGTCTCACGGAGCGAGCGGCTGCACGTGTCTCCGGGCGGGTGGACCGTGACCGAGGCTGAGAGGGAGCTGCAGGGGGCCCAGCTCTGCGGCATCTGTTTATTTCCGGAGTCAGGAAGATCAAGTGCATTGCGGGAGCTCCCGGGCCGGCCGGAGCCCGTCACCTGGGTCAGAGGAGAAACCTGAGACGTCCGACATCCGAGGCCTGTCCAGCGCCTGCGGTGTTTCCACCCTCCCCACACCCCACAGAAATCCATAGGGAAAACCACTACGGTGCCATCCCCCAGCCCTGCCCCTCCCCCCACTGCCCAGTCCAGTCGAGAGGACCGAGGGGTTGGCTCTGACAGTCACCCGCCAAAGGCAGCTGGCCCGCCTTACCCCAAGGCACCGGTGTTGCCTGCTTTGGCGCCCAGCCAGCGGGGTCTCAGAAAACCAGTGGCCACATAGGTGGCACGAGGGCGCCAAGTCACACAGCTGGGAACTACACCGACGTGGCTCCCGACCCCGGGCTTCTCCCGCCCGAAGGGGCTCCCCACGGCCGAGTCTCCGTAACCTGAGGATTGTCAGGTCGCTAGCGTGACGAAGTGTGGGGAGTGCAGAGACACGCTTCCGGCGAGCTGCCGTTGTCCCCTCTGTGGCCCAGTCATACGGGAGTTCCCAGGCCCCTGTCCCCCTGGGCACCCTCAGGCGAGCACTGGACGCAGCCCCAGGGTGCCTCTGAGCCTGGTCACAAGAGCCCGCCCTTCTGCCCCCCCTGCAGGCCGGGATTGGCCTCTGCTCCAGTCTGTCAAGCTGCCATCCCACCCAGCCCCACCCCTTCCTGAGGAGTCAAATCACCCGACGACTCCTTAGGACTAAGGGGAAAATATTGGGGTCAGAGCCAGTGATCTGGATTCTAGCCTCGGGCACAGACATGTGACCTTGAGCAAGTCGTTAACTCCTGGGACTCTGGGACTGTTGCCGGTCAGTTGGTGTGGGCTGCCCCACACTGGCTGGACTCGTCCCAAGGGCACGAGACACTGGACCTTGGGCCCGAGTCCAGCACAGAGACTGGATTCTGTTGGGTACAGCCGGGGGCCACCTCCCCGCACCCCCCACCTTTTATTCGCCTGTGTGTGTGTGTGTGTGTGTGTGTGTGTGTATGGTTCGTGTTTGGAAACAGACCCTGGCGGGGTCTAGAACCAGCCCCCTGAGGAAGAAGCCTCGTTTCAGCCCCTGTTCGGCCAGGCCCGCCCCGGCCTGCCCGGCCCCTCCGCCCGTCCACTCAGCCCTGCCGCTCGGTTCCTAGAACGGAGCCGTCACGCTCGTCCTGGGCTGGCCTCCGGTCATCTCGCCCGCCCCTCGGGACGGCCTCAGAGCCTCCGGCGGGAGCCCACGCCCTCCCAGAGCCCGCCGCGCTTCTCCTGGGCACCCACCTCCCGGAATTAACTCTAGAAGCAGAAACTCCCGGGGTCCAGGAGACACACGAGAAAAGACTCGCCTGGGCTGTGCTCAGCCCAGAGCGTCCCTCTGGAGGGTCAGTCTGACCCTTGTACTTACTCACTTTTAATATCCTGACTTGGAGGCTGGAGCGATAGCACAGCGGGGAGGGCATTTGCTTTGCACGCGGCCGACCCGGGTTCAAATCCCAGCATCCCATAGGGTCCTCTGAGCACCGCCAGGGGTAATTCCTGAGTGCAGAGCCAGGAGGAACCCCTGTGCATCGCCAGGCGTGACCCAAAAAGCAAAAATAATAATAATAATATCCTGACTTGTTTGTTTTCGTTGGGGGGTGGGGGCACGCTCAGCCGCTTGTTCCTGGCTCTGTACTCAGGGGCCACTCCTGACAGCGCTTGGGGGCCCGTATGGGGAGCCAGGGCTCGAGCCCAGGTTGGCCATGTGCAAGGCAGACGCCCTTCCCGCTGCGCTGCCTCTTTGGTCCTCAGTAAACTGACATGTGTTCTTGCCCCCATGTGCCTCCAGCAGCCCCTCACCCCTTCAGGCACCCCTTGGCTGACCAAGCTTCTCGCCACTCGGGGCTTCTGCCCTTGGAAGAGAAACCGTGGAAACATACAGGAGAGGACGGGGTTGCACCGAAGTCCCGTCATCCCGGACCCAGGCAGACCCTGCCCACCGCCCCCCCCCCCCCCCCGCGCTCCGTGGGATTGTGGGATTGCTGACACGGCCTGGATGTGGGAGGTGCCCACAGGGTTCCATGTGCCTGTGGGGGGGGTCGGGGGTCACTCCCTCCTTCTTGGTGGCCAATAAATGAGACCCAGGTGTTACTAGTGAAAAATCTCTTGTAAAGAGCAAACTGGTTTCAGATACTTTGTGGCTGGAAGTTCCCCCAGACGGGTGATTGCTCCAAGCCACTGGTACTGTTTTGTTTTGGGGGGGGGGCACACCCGACAGTGCTCAGGGATCACTCCCGGTGGGCTCAGGGGATCGTATGGGATGCCGGGGATTGAACCCAGGTCGGCCTCATGCAAAGCAAGTGCCCTCCCCACTGTGCTGTCACTCAGCCCACCACTGATGCGTTTAAAGATAAAACAAAACTCACGTGTGACACGGGGCAGCTTAAAACCATCTTCACGTAGGTATGTCAGTCAATTAAAAATGTTCCACTTTTGTGAAAGTGATTCTATTTTAATACAGAGATCTTTCGGCTGAGCAGACACGCTTCCCCTGAACTACTGACATGTAACCCCGCTATACACTTACAGTGTATACTGTATTACCCCGCAGTATGTTCTATTTAACATGCCCCATGCTATTTTTCTGTTCCAAAGACTATCTGGATTTCTCTGGTAGGACACAGTTCTTAAAGTGTGAGGTTTGTTTATTTTGTTTGGGGGGGCCACCCCCAGTGATGCTCAAAGCTTACTCCTGGCTCCGCACTCGGGGGTCACTCCTGGTGTGGCTCAGAAGACCCAATGGGGTATTGGGAATTGAACCCGGCCTGGCCACGTGCTAGGCAAGCACCCTACCTGCGGTTCTTTCGCTCCAGCCCCCTGCAAGTGTAGAGTTTTTATTTTTTATTTTTTTCTTTTTGGGCCACACCTGGCGATGCACAGGGGTTATTCCTGGCTCATGCACTCAGGAATTACTCCTGGCGGTGCTCAGGGGACCATATGGGATGCTGGGAATTGAACCCCGGGTCGGCCGCTTGCAAGGCAAACGCCCTACCCGCTGTGCTATCGCTCCAGCCCCAAGTGTGGAGTTTTTAACATGTAACTAGACTCGCTTACTTCACAGAGCCCGACCCCAGATACAGTTTCATTTAATGGTCAGAACCGGCTCATTCCGTCCCCCTCGCACCTGTGGAAACTTAGAAGCCGCCTTGACCAGGGTAGGGCGTGGGGAAGGCTGTCCAGCCCTCCACCCCAGAGCTAGTGTCCACGCTGCAGAGGAAAGAGCCACGTGCACCCTCCGCCCCCCCCGCGCTGGGTCCCCGGCCTGGTGTCAGGTGTTGGCACAAAAGCAGCCGTGACACTCCCGGTCAGGGGCCGGCTGGGAGCATGGGTGGACAACCTCCTGTTTGTCTTCGGAACTCTTCCCACGGAACCCGCGCTGTGGTGCCCACGCAAGGCAAATAGCCAAGCCCACCCCGGTCGGCAGACCTGGCCAATAAGGGGGCTCGGCTGTCACGGGGCCCTGCTGAGTGTCCCCATTGTCACCCCTGTGTTGTTCCTGTCCAGGATGAGGCCTGGTTTCCTGACTCAGTGTCCAGTGCTCCTACCAGGAATAGACAGGGACACTTAAGCCAGTGGCCTGCTGCCTGCTGTTCCTGAGGACCCCGCCCCCATGTAGCCTCTGTTGCTGTCTGCAAGCTCTGGGCCTTCTGGGTCACTGCTTATCTCTCCTGCCTCTTTCCCCCACAGAGTTGTGGGGACCTTAGTCCTGCCTCTGTGCTGCCCAGGCACATGGGGACTTTGGGGTTCTGAGTCATAAGACCCCCTATGATGTCACATGTCACCCAGGACCTCTATGAGGTCACACATACCTGGGGCCCCTGTGATGTCATATGTCACCTGGGACCCTGTGTCATGTCACAGGTGACTTGGACCCTATGTGGTGTCGCATGCAACCTGGGACCCCTGTGATGTCACAGATGACCTGGGACCCTGTGTTATGTCACATGCCATCCAGGACCCTATGACATCATACACCCCTGGGGCTCGTGTGATGTCATCACTTGGCTGGGCCTTTGAGCCCTGGTTTGCTGGGGGTGCAGTGGGTGACGGGCGCCAGCAAGGGGGCAGACTGCAGCCTGGCTTTGTCCATCAGCAGTGTTTCTGCTCGCTTGGGGCCACATGGGTGGGACTCAGAGATGTCCCTGCAGAGAGCTGCAGCTGGAGGTGGCCCTGGCCGCTCACCAGAGCACTGTGTCCCCGCGTTGGGGAGCAGCTGGCTTCAGTAAGGCAGAGGCGACAGAGCCTGCAGCTGAAGACCCGGGTGGGACTCCCTTGGCGCTGACTGAACCGGGGGGCCCCGAAGGCGGGCGAGATGTGGGCTCTCCGGGCCGGGCTTTGCCCTCTGGACGACAGCAGCGTCTGGGGGTCCGTTTACGCTCCAGCCAAATGCATCGCTCGCCGGCAAAGAGAAGTGAGAGCTGGCCAGCGCCATTGGCCGTCTCCGGCCGCCCGTCGGGGGCGTTTTGATCTTCGCCTTCCGAGGGTCGGACGCTCCCGAGAGCTCGGGGTGAAACCCCGAGTTAAACGGGGCTTTTTGTGAACACTGGACCTCAGGTTGGGGTACATGTGACACACTCGAGCTCCTGGGAGTGCCCAAATGACTCTTTTGACCAACAGATTGTTTTTTTCCGAGCTTCGTTACCGGTGGTGTTAAATATACACGCAGGCAGAATTTTCTTTGCCACGCACGCTCGTATTCCTACACTTGCCGCCTGGATGTTGGTGGGCTGGGAGGTGGGAAGACGGCAAGCGATTCCTGGGTCTGCATCAGGAATTCGTCTCCGAGGCTAAAAATAGTCCGTGGAGACACATGATTGATACACAAGCATTACCCTCGGCCCGTTCTTCAGGGAGCTGCTGAGAGGCAAGGCCCAGTGCGGGCCACTGCCCAGGGGGGGCGGGGAGAGGCCGGCCTGTGGCCAGGAGGAGGAGCAGGCGCTGGCCCCGGAGGGCTAGAGCATGAAGGTGCTCCCTGAGCCCCCCGTGCCTGCTGGCCCCCGGCTGCCCTCAGCGGAGGCCGACCTTCAGGGCCGAGCTCATTGACTGGCCACTCCCGGCTCGTGCAGGGAGAGAGATGGAGGGGTGAGGCGGGTGGGACGGGCATCTGCAGGGTGAGAGGCGTCAACTCCCCCTCAAAGGCGTGTGTGTGTGTGTGTGTGTGTGTGTGTGTGTGTGTGTGTGTGCAGGAGGGGGGTGTCGAGTGCTGCGTCGGGTGTGTGACTGTATGTATCTGTAGCATGTATGAGGGGATATGTGTATGTGTGTGGGGGTGTGGACATCTGTGTGATGTATGTATATGAGTGTATATGTGTAGTGTGTGTGAGTTGATATGTGTGTGGTATTGCGAGTAGAGATGTGTGGTATGTCCGAGTAGCGTGTATGAATATGTACATGTGTGGTACGAGTATGTATGGTATGTGTGTAATGTGTATATGTGTGTGTGTGCCATGTGGGTATGTGTGTGTGCCGTGTGGGTATATGTGTGTGCAGTGTGGTGTTTGTGTGTATACGCATGTGGGCACACATCCCCCAGCCCAGCGGGCACCACTGCAGCCTCTCAGAGCTGTGGGGTCGGGCAGCAAATACATGTGTGTCGAGAAAGGGGGCGGATTCCTGAGTGTGCTGGGTCGGGACAGGCCCTCGGCCCGGTTCTGCCGTCCACTCCGCCTCTCTGGGCACGTCTCTTTCCTCTCTGGTCCATGTTCTGCCGTCCCCAGCCCCCGGGCACCTCCGAGCATCACTCGGGGCCCTGTGCTGTGGGGACGCTGGAGTCCAGAGCCTACCGTGTGCCCGTGTGAGGGGCCCGCTGGTGGACGGGACTGCCATAGCTCGCTCCCGTGGACATCGGAGCCGCTGAGCCTCCACCCATCCCCCTGAGACAGGTTCACTGCGTTTCAAACCCACCTCCAGGTCCCCTGCCTCTCGCCCCGAGGCTTGTCCCCAACACTGCGGGCTGTTCCGTTTTTGCTTTCCAGTTCAGGCCCAGGTGGGGAAAGTGTAAGGCCACGGGGGAGCTTTTCAGCCTCACGGTTCAAGCCGGCAATAGGGTACCAAGAGTGACCATGGAGAAACCCGGGTTCCAGCCCTGCTCACACATGTAGTGATGTTTCCAGCTAACTCTTTAAATAACAACAACAACACTCTGTGGGGAAATGTCTGTTCTTGGCGCTGGCTCGATAGTTCGGGGGGTTAGGGCGTTTGCCTCGCACACAGCTGACCCGGGTTTGATCCCCGGCATCCCATGTGATCCCCGAGCGCAGAGCCAGGAGTGACTCCTGAGCATTGCCAGGTGTAGCCCCCAAAACCAAACCAAGACAAAAGGTCTGTGTTCTGTCCAAACCCAGATGAAAAGCCCCATTGAGACCGGCTGGCACCGGATCCCCGGGGAGGCTGGCTGGGAAGGAAGGAATTACCTCCCCGCTCCGGGCTCGGGCCATCACGCTCTCGCCCGGCATGTGCCAACTCCAGTCCAGCCCCCGGCACTGCGCGGGGTCCTCCGAGTGCCCCCGGGAGGATCCCTGAGCCCAGAGCCCGCAGGAAGAAGCCTCAAGCACCGCAAACCAAACCCGAGAGTCTTTAAGTATCGAAAGTGCTTCCCTTCTCCGGCGTGGGGGGACAAAGTGTGGCCTGCTGTGAGGCCGTGGGTCAGGGTGGCTGTCGTGACGGGTGGAAGAGCAGGTCACAGACCACCCCTGGGCCGGGTCGCAGCTCCCGCTCTGCAGCAGGACGCAGCCTGGCCGCCACTGATGGCCACGGAAGAGAAGTGGCGGCTGAGCCCATCCTCAGTGCTTTCCAAGCACGGGCGCCTCCCTCCCTCCCTCCGTCCCTCCGTCCCTCTCTCCCTCCCCCCACAGTGCGTCTGTTGAGTGTTGGTCCCCCTCGGGATGGTCCTTAATGAGCGTCTCGTCCTGGGAGCCCCCAGAGCCGGAGTGAATGACCAAGGACAGACTGGACTCTGGGAAACCCTGTGGCCGTCTGGCCTGAGCCTCCCCCTCTTCCTGGGGCCCCTTCAGCCAGAGTGGGGGGTGCCCTGGTCACCTACCAGGAGCCAGCGCCCCAGCTGGGAGGAGTGTGGTCACGTTCCCTCCCCACGAGCCCCGGGCCAGCACTGAGTC
Organism: Sorex araneus; assembly: GCF_027595985.1. Classification (NCBI taxonomy): domain Eukaryota; kingdom Metazoa; phylum Chordata; class Mammalia; order Eulipotyphla; family Soricidae; genus Sorex; species Sorex araneus. The sequence continues at coordinate 437,440,751 of NC_073302.1, read as the reverse complement.
TGAGAAGCTGGGGTTGTGGTTGGGGTCACACCTGGCGGTGCTCAGGGCTTACTCCTGGCTCTACACTCTGGGATCACTCCTGGCGGGGCTCAGGGGGACCGTGTGGGGTGTCAGGTTAGCCGCGTGCGCGGCAAACACCCTCCCCTGGTACCGTCTCTCCCGCTCTAAGTGTCGTTCTTTGAAGGCCCTAAGCTTCGAAGTCCCGATTAGCCGGGCTGCTGCGGAGAACTGAGCAGGTACTAATGCTGCGTGTCCTCGTCTCTGTGTGTGGCACGCGCGGGTGGTGGGACATGTGTGCTGTGGTCCCACCCGCGGGCTCCCTGGGGGTGCCCCGGCGTTGGTGCATCCAGAAAGGATGCAAGGCGCACCCCTTCTCTTTCCTCATCCCCTGATTAGGGCTGGTCCACAGGCTCCGACTTCCCAGAAGGGACGGGCTGTTACTGTCCTATGATGATGAAGGGTGGGAGGGATGCAAGAGCCTGGAAAACACCAGTTCGCGGGGGCAGGAGAAGGCCTCAGACCCCCTAACCAGACCAGAGCTTGCTTTTTTTTTTTTCTTTCAGGGTCACACCCGGCGATGCACAGGGGTTACTCCTGGCTCTGCACTCAGGAATTACCCCTGGCGGTGCTCAGTGGACCATATGGGATGCTGGGAATCAAACCTGGGTCGGCCGCGTGCAAGGCAAACGCCCTACCCGCTGTGCCATCACTCCAGCCTCTAACCGGAGCTGCTGACCCCTGTCTTCTCCCCGTCCCGTGGAAGGAGAGGGACCCAGGCTGGGCACCCCGAGCCCTCAGCATCCCCAGTGCCCTCACAGGGGGCTCTGTGGAACAAACAGGGATGCGCTGGGAGAGTGTTTCTACCCCCAAGGAGAGATTGATTCTTGGGAACCAAAGGATAGTTTGTGTTGCGTGCGGTTCGATCCCTTGGCATCCCATGCGGTCTCCCGAGCACCACCAGGAATAATTCCTGAGAGCAGAGCCAGGAGTAACCTCTGAGCATCTCCAGGTATGACCCAAAAGGCCAAAAAAAAAAAAAAATTTAAAAAAGGAGTGATTCTCGCAAGGCCCTGTCGTCCAGCACGTTCTTGACTGACCATAAGACGAGCCAAGTGCCGGGAGCAGGAGCTCCACTGGGGGACCCCTCAAATGGGGGGACTGGGGTTGGCCCCTCCCCGGCCGGGGGCCGGCAGAGCCCTCCATCCTGACACATGCTTGGCACCCATGTCTGTCGCTTCCCCAGCCTGTGACAAGCGTCCGGGCGGGTGTTACTCGGGTCCTTGGTGCTCGGCAGGCGGGTGAGCATGAGTGGGCGTGGGCGAGGCTGGGAAGGCCCCTCGGGGCTGAGTGCCGATGACCGCAGCGGCGTGGCTATGGAGACTCTGAGGAGCTGGGGGTCGGGCCAACGCGCAAGACTGGGTGAGGGAGAGGGGGCGCTTGGAGAGTTTGAGCGTCGCCCCCGGGGGTGCTGTGTGGAGATGGGGGTCTGAGCTGCATCCGGCAGTGCCAGGACTGGCCCTGAGAGCCCTTGTCCTGTGCCGGTCGGGGGGAGAGCAGCACGTTGCCTCAAAGTGGGGTCCCCGGGTGGGGGGGCTCTGAGCAGCCCTTGGAAAGGAAGTGGCCCCTGGTCATGGCCTCCAGCTTGTCCACACTGACGTGGTCGGGCCAGGGAGGGGGAAAATGTCCCCCCTGAACACCCACACGTCTGGCGGCAATAGGGGTGCCCCAGGGCTTCCGTTTTCCATGCGGAGGGACCAGGCGGCCTGAAAACTCACCCGACTTTGCTATTGACTCTCGATGGAGACGGGTGAGAGGGGCTGGAGCGATATAGAGCAGCGGGGAGGGCGTTTGCCTTGCATGAGGCCAACCTGCGTTCTATTCCCAGCATCCCATATGGTCCTCCGAGCACTGCTAGGGGTAATTCCTGAGTGCAGAGCCAGGAGTAACCCCTGAGCATCGCTAGGTGTGACCCAAAAAAAAAAAAAAGAGACAGGTAAGAAAGGCCTGCAGGGCCTGGTGCCCACCCCCTCCTCTGGCTTGGACCGAGGGACTTGACGAGTCTTATCCCCAGGCTGGCCCCACGAGGCCACGCCACACGCTGCCAGGGCTGTGTCTCACGAGTGGCCTGTCGGGGGGGCGTGCCCCAGCTCCCACAAAGCGGACAGCCTCCCCGGAAGAGAGCTGGGACCTGGGCTGGCTCCGACCGCAGCCCAGCAGGGCCGTGTCCTGGGGTGGCTGCAGGAGGAACCACGAGCCCACGAGGACAGCGAGGCCATGGCCAGTATGGGAGTGGGCAGCCAGCGCTCAGGGGCCCGGGGTGTTCCGAGCCTCCAGCCTTGCCCGAGCACGGGGCCGGCCGTGTTCCAGGAGAGGCAGCGGCTCAGGAAGCGCTGGGGACCCGCTCCTCCCCGCACACACGACAGCGTCTGCGTCCTGGTGAGCCCGGCTCCAGGCTCGGGGAGTTGAAAATGATTCCCCCGGGGGCCAGAGCGAGAGCACAGCGGGGGAGGGCGTTTGCCTTGAACACCCGGGCCAACCCGGGTTCGATCCCGAGCACCGCCAGGAGTCATTCCTGAGAGCAGAGTCAGGAGTAACCCCTGAGCATCGCTGGGTGTGACCCAAAAAGAAAATTTTTAATTTATTTATTTATTTATTTATTTTTTTGCTTTTTGGGTCACACCCAGCGATGCTCAGGGGTTACTCCTGGCTTTGCACTCAGGAATCACTCCTGGCGGTGCTCGGGAGACCCTATGGGATACTGGGAATTGAACCCGGGTCGGCTGCATGCAAGGCAAATGCCCTACCTGCTGTGCTATCTCTCCAGCCCCACAAAAAAGAAAATTTAAAAAAAAAAAAAGAAAGAAAATGATTCCTCTACACACACACACACACACACACACACACACACACACACACAAAATATCACACCAGAAGCCTTTCTTCCAGACAATTTTGGATCCAGCCCCTGACAACTCTGTTCCCGAACATTCGGTGCCTCTCTGCCACAGCCCGTGTGTCTCCAGACAGCCCGAGCCCCCCTCAGAGCTTTCCGGATGCAGCAGCCCCTCAGCCCGGAGGCAACTGGGGTGCAAGGAATTGGACTCCACCGCTTCCCTTTACCGCGACATGGGTCCCTCTGGTTAGTGCCCAGTGGACTGTCCCTGGCAAGTCCCCTCCCCCGCCCGCTGCCACCACTCGTGCTGCTGCGGTGTACCCCAGATTCCCGGGGGCCTAGAGTGTAGCACAGCAGGGACCCTGCTTGCCCTGCACGCGGCCGGCCCAGGTTCAGTCCCCGGCACCCCCATGGGCCACTGCACACGGTCCCCCAGGAGGCATGCTTGAGTGCAGAGCCGGGACCAAACCCTGAGCACTGCCAGGTGTGGCTCCAAAAACGAAGCCAAAGAACAAAACAGGAAACCAGGATCCCCACGACGGGGGGCCGGCTGGCATCTCACCTGCACCAGTCAGGGGGCCACAGTGCCGGGTCTCAGGCCTGTTGCCCGGGAGGCTCTAAAAACACTCCACAAAGCTGATCCTCCACAAAGCAGTCAGTGGGGTCAGGGGGAGCGGGGCAGGGGGCTTTGGGGATTGTTCAGGCCTCCCAGAACATTCTGGCTCTTCGCCTTCATACCCCTGGTTCCTCCTCGGCATGAGCTGCAGCAGCTCCCCGGGGTTCCGGCTCAGGGAATGGAGCAGGACAATGTCCCTGTCCAAACGATTCTTGATAAAGCCAGCGCTGGTGTTAAATATTTAATATTTATTTTCCGCCCAACGCCCTTATTTCTGACAGGTCTCAGAAACCAATATGCGTCCCCCTCAGCCCCCCCCCCCCCGCAGAGCCGACGACTAGACAAGGCCCCCCCCTCTCTCATTATCTCTCTCTCTCGTTCTCTCACTCTCTCACTCAGTCTCTCTCCCTCTCTCTCTCACTCACTCTCTCTCGCTCTCGCTCTCTCATCTCTCTCGCTCTTTCTCTCGTTCTCTCTCTCTCTCACTCACTCTCCCTCTCTCTCCCTCTCTCTCTTGCTCTCATTATCTCTCTCACTCTCTTTCTCTTGTTCTCTGTCTCTCTCACTCACTCTCTCTCCCTCTCTCACTCACCCTCTCTCTCCCTCTCTCTCTCCTTCTCTCTCTCTCTCTCTCCCTCCCTCCCTCTCTCTCTCTCTCTCTGCTTTTCCATTTGGCTCCGTGGCCGCCCCGAACCACCCGCACCCCCAGATGAGCAGGCGCTTGGGTGCAGAGATGAAGAAATAAACAAAAGGCCATGTTAATTTCAAGCTTCACTGGGAATACAAAAAAGAAATATTAACGTTTGCCGAGTGACATATAATGAAATGGCTTCGGATTTCTAATACTTGCAGCGAGGTGCCCTGGGCTCTTGCCGCTCGCTGCCTGGGAGGTCCGGAGCGTTTAAGAATCGCGCAGTACAGGGCCCAGAGCGACGGGACGGTGCGGAGGGCGGAGGGCGCTTGCCTTACACGCGGCCAGCCCAGATCCCGGCCCCGCATCCCATGTGGCCCCCAGAGCACTGCCAGGAGGGACCTTTGTCTTGTTTGGGGCGGGGGTGAGCCTTCAGGCAGCTCAGGACACTGTGGGCTGCGGGCCAGCCCTGTCCCTCAGTTACCCCATCCCCAGTGACAGCGGCCACTTTGACCATGGTCAGCCTCAGACCGCGTCATGTCAAGCCGTCTAGGGGACCCGACAGCAGCCCTTGCCAGCCCACACCGAGCAGGCTCCCCCGGGCCACCCCGCTGGCTGGACAGGTTTGGGTCCACGTGGTTTTGGGTTTCCCCAGAACCAGGGCCGGCACACAGCGTGGGCTTGGCCGCACTCACAGCAAGACACATGTGTCCTCGGTCCCATGGCGGAGGATGCGACAAGGATGAGGCAGGTCCCTTAGGTCGGGATTTGCAGAGAGAGAGGCTGGCCGAGGGCCGTCCTGGGTCAGGGCACCCACGGGACGCTGGGAGGAGGACGGGAGAGTTGACCTGGACTGTAGAGCCTGGAACGTGCCCGGCTAGGGCAGGTGGGGAACATCTGCCTTGAGTGTCCCTTTGGCCCTGTTGCCCCTTCAGCTGGAACCCCTGGCCCTCCTTCCCCGCCCCGCGTCCCCAGCGTTAGGGACACACCCTTCCTGCCGGTTCCGTTTCTCCTCAGACACGTGTCCTAGCTCCCTGGCGCGCAGCCACATCCTATCCTCAGCACTGCGGGTGCCGTCTCAGTGTGGGGCGGTGGGACCATCACAAACAGGATGTGTTAGGAGAACTCCTCCCCCGCCCCCCCCACCCTGCCACCCCACCTCGTTCCATAAATTAGTCAGAACACATCTGGCGAAGAAGAACGTTAGAGCAGGCAGCTGTCTGTCGGGTGCGCCGACATCCATCAGATAAAGCCATTAACCCACGTCGCTCACTTTGGTACCGTGGAGCTAAAGTTAGACGCCGCGCAGACGCGGGCACGCGCAGCCCTGCCGGCGAGCACTTTGGAAAGTGCCAGAAGCAGGTGCCGCCGCATCTGGGCCCCGCGGTCAGCTCTCTAAGCTGGGCGGGAGGAAGGGGGGCCCCCCCGGCGCACATCTTACAGAGCTTCGGGCATCGCCCCTCCACGCCACAGCCCTCCCCAGGGCAGGAAACCCTCCCCAGGGCAGAGTTTGGGTGAAAAAGGTCGAATTTGGCTCAGCGTCTGGGATGAGAAGCTCCTCCCACACACACACTTGATCCAATCACTGGCCAGCTCTGGGAGTTGGGCGGGTTCCGCCGGTGACCGCCTTCATTTGTCTCCCTTTTCCTGCAAGGGAGCTGCCTTTTGGCCGGTGCCAGTGTAGACACTGGGGGCTGGATGAGGCGGGTCAGCCTGGAGCCCGTTTCCCTCCCCTGCCCGGTGCCCGGTCTCCAACTCATCTCCCCTGCCCGGTGCCCGGTCTCCATCTCATCTCTTGCTGTCTTGGTCCTGCCCTGTCCCCTCAGCGGTGGATTTTCTGGAAAGCCGCTGCCTCCTCCTCCTCTTCCTCCTCCTCCTCCTCCTCCTCCTCCTCCTCCACCTCCTCCGCCCCCCTGCTGCTGTTCTGCCCCCTCGGGGTTGCTCCTCTCCTCGGGAACCCCTTCGCCCCCACTGATACCTCGTAGCTTTTGCTCTTTCTTTGCTTTCCGTGTGGGTCTTTGCGGGAGGAGGGGAAGGGGTTGAAACCTCCCCGCGTGAGCCTGGCAGAACAGCACGGCTTCACGGGTGGCTGTGCTGGAGGAGAGAGAATAAGGGTGCTGTTCCCAGAATACAGTGTCCCCCCCCCCCACCAAAAATAAATAAATAAATAAATAAAAGCCCACTGGCTTCACCATCCCTGTTGGCTCTGGTTTAGATTCTCTGCCGGGTTTGTAGACACGATCTCCAAAGCGAAAGTTGCTGTGCAAACGGTGAACTCAGCCGGACAAAAATAAACATTGAAACCATGAGACCAGTCGAGGGGAGACGGGGGTGGGGAGGATAGAGGGGACAATGATCCTGATTTTGGTGACCTGGACGTCCAGTGGTGACCTCTGTGCAGGCTGTGCAGGTGTGGTTTTTCAGAGATGCGCATCTGAAATCATCTAATGCTATCAGGCCCTGTCGGTCCAATTTTTAAAAAATGAATTTTTCAAAAGGTCAGAAAAGGTTTTAAAGGGGCCAGAGAGACGGTAAACGGGTCAGGCGCTTGCCTTGCTCTTGGCCGAACTGAATTCGATCCTGAGCACTGCCAGGAGAAAGCCCGGAGCACCCCGGGTGTGAGCCCCCCCAATGAATGAAAATCTTAGGGGCCTGGGAGGTTCTCCAGCGGTTAGGGTGCGTGACCCTGTTTCAGTCCCCAGGTACCCGGGCCCCGCACCGCAAGGCCATAGCCCTCATGTGGAACCCAGTACCGCCTCCCTGCCCCCGTATGTGCCATCTGGGTCTTGGCACCACAAAGAGTGAAGTTTCTGGGGTTCGGGGGCCAGGAGGCGCCAGCAGTCCCTCTCAGAGCCTCACACGGCCAGGCTCTCTCCCCAGCCCCGTAATTGTGTTTTGTAAGTTCTTGTGGTTTTGGGTTTTGTATTTTTTTCCTTCTTGGATCACACCCAGAGATGCACAGGGGTTACTCCTGGCTCTGCACTCAGGAATTACTCCTGGCGGTGCTCAGGGGGCCATATGGGATGCTGGGAATCGAACCCAGGTTGGCTGCATGCAAGGCAAATGCCCTACTGGCTGTGCTGTCACTCCAGCCCCATTGGGGGTTTTTTTGTTGTTTTTGTTTGTTTGTTTGCTTGTTTGGGCCTTTCAGTTCATACCCAGTGATGCTCACGGGTTACTCCTGGCTCTGCACTCAGAAATTACTCCTAATGGTGCTAAGGGGACCATATAGGATGCCGGGGGTTGAACCCAGGTTGCTTGCGTGCAAGGCAAATGCCCTACCCGATGTACTATCGATCCGGCCCCAGACCTTATGTTCTGAAGTCAGGCCTGAACTGGCTTCCCCTGCCTCACTGCTTGCAGGAGTGGGGGACCACGCCCAGCAGTGCTCAGGACTTTATACCTGGCTCTGTGCAAAGGTGTCTTTCCTAGTGGGACCCTGTGTGGGACTGGGAACCCAGGTCAGCTGCGTGCAAGTTAAGGGCCCCACCCCGTATACTATCTCTCTGGTGCCAGAACTGAACTTTTTTACAGTAGTTAATGGTTAGTCACTATAACATAGTTTGAACTTTGCCAGTTCTTCTTATAAACCGGACTAGTCTCCTACATCAACGATCCTTTATCATTTCATGCCCCCTTCAGTAAATATGGCATTTTATTTTTTAAATCACCAAGCTTTTCATGTCTCTGATCATCCGGGTGTTCAGGATAGAGTGCAGATTCCAGAGGGGTGGGCTGTGAGGGGAGGGCGGGACACTGCATGATGTTTAGCAGCTAAAGCATGTCCCGGCGGACACGAGGTCAGGAATAACTATCAAGTGAAGGAAAGAAGGAACCATGGATATAAACCAGGCAATGTTCATAAAATAACCTTTTAACAATCCAGAACAGGGCCGGAGACATAGCACAGCAGGTAGGGCACTTGCCTTGTACGCAGCCAGCCTGTGTTCGATCCCCGGCATCCCATGTGGTCCCCCAAGCACCACCAGGAGTTATTCCTGAGTGCAGAGCCAGGAGTAACTCCTGAGCATCACCAGTTGTGGCCCAAAAACTAAATAAAAGAAAAAAAAATTGTAATCCAGATAGAGGCTAGAGAGATAGCACAGCTTAGTAAAGCACTTGCCTTGCATGCAGCTGACCTGGGTTCGATCCCCGGCACCCTGTGAGGTCCCCTGAATCCACCCAGAGTGATCTCTGAGCACAGAGCCAGGAGTAAGCACTGAGCACTGTCAGGTATGGCCCCAAAACAAGGAAAACCCAAAAAACACCCAGAACAGTATGTTGAGGGTCATCTGAAACTAGAACCCTAACTCCTCAACAGCTGAGAGCCACTTAGGTTTCTCACGCTGGCCATCTGAATGATGGTGTTCAGGGCCAGGGACAGATGTGGTGATGGCCCATGGTCACCTCATTAAAAACTTTGCTCTCCTCTGTGAAAGTGCCAGGAGAGAGTCTAATCCATTTTGGCACACAGCTCATATAAATGGTTTTTAATTCGCGTTAATTTTTGGCTCTGCCTTCAGCAGCGTTTATGGAAACCTGCCTGAGATAGTGCAGAGAAATCACAATATTGGGGGAAATGTCACTTTAGCGGTGCTTTCTCAGTCAATCTGTAAATGCAAAGTTCACCTGTGTTCTTTTCTATAAACCTGTCTCTGCCGTAATGAGGATTTCTTTGCCTTTTTTTTCTCCCCCTGCTTTCTCTTTCATCATCTATTATTGTTTGACATGCCAATTTCATCTCGCTGAATTCCAATGGTAGTACTTTGTTTTCATGCATTGTAAAAATATCTGCGGGTTCTTTTGGCGGCAGATTTATCTCTTTCAGTTCATCGTTTCACATTGGGGGGTTTTGAAGTTTATTGTGAAAAACTGAGGATATTTAAATTTTGAGTGGAAAAGTCCAAATTTTGAAAGCCAGGGATGAGGGGCGGCTAAGAGCTCTCTGCCTGTGGTCAGAGCTGGGGCGTCCAGAAACTCCTCCTCTCCCCCCCCCACCTGCCCTGGGCTCCCCCACTGTGGACGTGTCCTGAGGGACTTCCACGTATGGAAGAGGCTCAGGGCTTACGCGACTTCTGCATCTGCTCGGGCTGGCCGCACAAACCAATAACCACCGTTGAAAACGCTTTAGCTTTTATTGTATCAGCTCTCACTGGCCAACTCTGGAAGCAATTTGAGAGTAATTTAAACCAAGTCTTTTAGGCGATGTAGTGAAAAATACACTCACCATTAATTGTGTGACATTTCACCGCGTCTTGGCACCCCCATAGATAAAAGGTTAAAATGATGGGCCTTACAAGTAAATAAAGCCGAGTGATCCCAGCCTGGAAGTCAGCCCTGAGTCAGTCTGGGCCTGCCTGGCTGTTGACCTCATTGTCCTGTGACTGCTATTTCTTGCCTCGGAAAGCTGTGAGGACACATTTATAATGTCTGTGTCCCAGTTGTTTAGCATTCCTGATGTTTGGGGAGATAGCGTCTATTTAATGATCCCAGGCTTTCATGCTTTTCACTTCTCTGTGGGGCCTGTGACCGGGTTGTTGTTAATGAAACCATTGAAACGAACCTTTGCATGCATGGGGTCTGGTGAGCATTTCAGCTTTCACCCACGAGCGACCTTACTTGACAGATTTTGAAGAATCTTGAGGTGGGGGGAACTGCAGGAAGGAGGCAGTGGTTACACTCAGGGTGTACTCCTGGTTCTTTTTTTTGGGGGGGGGGTCACACCCGGGGGATGCTCCGGGATTACTCCTGGCTCTGCACTCAGGAATCACTCCTGGATGTGCTCCAGGGACTATATTGGAATTCCAGGGAACAAATCCTGGTCAGCCATGTGCCAGGCAAACACTCTGCCCACTGTACTGTCCCTCCTATTCCTATCACTATCACTATCATCCCATTGATCATCGATTTGCTCAAGCAGTCTCAGTAACATCTCCATTCGTCCTAGCCCTGAGATTTTAGCGGCCTCTCTTTACTCGTCCTTCCCAACGGTGCCGCATGAGAGGCTCTTTCAGGGTCAGGAGAATCCTGACCTATTCCTATTTTAGGGAATCTTAAAGTCTCATTTTCTAATTCAAAAATGAGTTTTCTGTGGGGGCGGGGGGGCCTGGAGTACAGCGAGTAAGGTGTTTTGCCTTGCATGTGGCCAACCCAGGTTCGATCCCCGGCATCCCATATGGTCCCCTGAGCACAGAGCCAGGAGTAACCCCAGAACATCACCTGCTGTGCCTCACCCCCCCAACCCCACCCCTAAAAATGAGTCTTCTAAGTCCAAATGTAAGAAAATAGTGCTTAAGTCTTTCTGGGTCTATCAGAGGGAAATAGTCTTTGGGATGTCACCTCATTCCCTCGTTCTGAGAAACCTCTGGGAAGCCGGTTCCTTTCCTGGGCTATCTCCTGGCCAGATCACAGCATCTCTAAGTGGGGCTTCTGTATTTGGCTCATCCCTTTCGGTGGCTTAAAAGCAGCCTGAGTACATAGCCACCTGAGCGAGGTGAGACTGAGGCCCCCTGGCTAGAAGCACGGGGTCTCCTGGAAGGTCACTCTCTGCACAAGTGATAAGCCGTCCACTTTTAGACATAGTTGTTAGCTAAAGGGATTAGCCCAAGTCAGGGGTTTTAAGGCCTGGTCCTTGGTTTTGTTGTTTCTGATAAGAAAATTGCCTCGGTTAAAGTCTCCCTGCAGGCTAAAGTGATTCTACTGCCAGAATCTTCCCTCTGGGCCCTTTGATTATTTTCCAAATCCCCACTTTCATAAGTCGTACAAACAAAAGCCAGTGGGGGGGCAGGGGGGGATATAGAAGAATAAGATCGGTCTCTGCCCGGTTTTTCTCACTTTGCCATTTTTTTTTTTTTGAACCACTGGGATTCAAAGCTAACCCCCAGACAATCCCAGAAAATAAAGATACTAATGCTCTGCTTTCTGTCTTACTTGTTTGGGGTTTGGGCCCACGCCCACCCGGGGGTGCTCAGGACCCTGGGTGCGAGGGATCAAGCCGGGGTTCCCCACGCACACAGGTGCTGGCTTACACGCCAGCACCTTTGCAGCTGGTAATCAAAGAATGAATGCCATTGAACTCTGGCAGTATTGATTGCGTTTATTAATTTCTCCTTGTCAGTTCAGGAGAAATAAATGAGATAAAGCACTTATCTCAGTACCTTCAAGGAGATGTCACCAAACAGCCAGCCCAACAGAGAGTGAATCAAAGGGTCTGTTTTCTACAGTAAGGAGACTCCCTTGCTTAATATTGAGATGACTTGACAGCTGCATGACAGGTTATTGATTTTAATTAATGCAGATCCTGTGCAAACGCGTGTAACCTTAACTCTTACATACCAGAATTCAGTCATTGTTTCTTACCCGTGAAACCAAATTGTTCTAATGTGTAAAGGAGATTGACCGTGTGTTTTTTGTATATATATATATATATATATATATATATATATATATATATATTTTGTAAAGCCTTTTTTCTTTTAATTTTTAAGATTTTGGATCATACCTAGCAGTGCTCAGGGGTGACTTCTGGCATTGCCCAGGGGACCATCTGGGATGTTGGGGAGGGGACCGGGGCCGGGCACACGCCCAGCAAATGCCCTCCCCACTGGGGACTATCTCTCCGAGCCCAATATGACTTTTTTTTTTTTCCTGGAAAGAATTTTTTTTTAAGAGTTTATTCTTTGCTCTTGTTTCCTAATATAAACTCCAGTGAGCCGCTGCCATTTATGCAGTGACACTTGTCCTTTAGTGTGGTGACGGTGACTCAGCACACATCAGCTGTGAGAGGGCCAGGAGGAGCCCCCGAGCCCTGCAGCCGGCAACCCCAAGACAAAGCAAAGCTAGAAAACTGAATTTAAACCCCTCCAAAAGGTCACTTTGCGATAGCACAGTGGGTAGGGCGTTTGCCTTGCACGCGGCCGACCCGGGTTCGATTCCCAGCATCCCATATGGTCCCCTGAGCACCCCCGGGGGTGATTCCTGAGTGCAGAGCCAGGAGTAACCTCTGTGTATTGCCGGGTGTGACCCAAAAAGAAAAAAAAAAAAAGGTCACTTTGTATCTTTCACTTTTTTTGGTCAGTTTCTGAGCTATACCCGCTGGCGGCCAGGGGCTTCTCCCGGCTCACTGCTCTGGGGTCACTCCTGGCCCCATGCTCACGGTACCCTACAATGTCGGGGTCGGAGCTGGCCCTGGGCACGCGAAGCCTGTTATCAGCCCTCAGAGCTCTCCCTCCCGGCCCCACTCAGGGTCACTTGGACAGATCAGACCAGCAGCCACGAACAGTTTCGTCTCCTTTGACCTCATCATCTCATTTCTTTTCTTCTTTTTTTTTTTCTTTTTTGGGGTCACACCCAGCAATGCACAGGGGTCATTCCTGGCTCTGCACTCAGGAATTACTCCTGGCAGTGCTCAGGGGATGATTTGGGATGCTGGGAATCGAACCCGGGTCGGCCATGTGCAAGACAAACACCCTCCCCGCTGTGCTATCGCTCCAGCCCCTCAGCAGCTCATTTCTTAAAAATAAAATCTCTCAGTAAATCATTTTCAAGTGACTGTGTGAAATGAGTGTCCAGCTACTGGTTGTAACAGTCAAGCATTAGAGACAACTAAAATCAGCAGGAGTGGAACAAATACTTAAAAGACAACCCCCCCACCCCACCAAAGAAAAAAAAAGACAACAGCAACCAAAAGGGGGCACAAGAGAGGCGAGAGAGAAGGTGCCTTGTGCCGAGGCCGAGATGCATTTCAGAGTCTCTTGGCTGAGCACCAAACCCTGCTCAGCCAGGCCGAGTATCTGTGGGAGTGGCCCTCGGACCCCCAGAGCATGCCCGATGGGCGGGCCCCCTGCTGCCCCCAAAGGGGGATAAACATTTGAACTATGGAATATTCTGGGTCAGAACTACAAGAATAATCCAGAATCATCACATTTGTCAAGTGAAAAAACAAACACTCCGTGATATGCACAACTTAACTTTCTTTCTCCCCCCCCCCCCCGCCGCCCGCTGTTATTAGAAAGTAATATATTATTATTACAAAGTTTTCTGACCCCTTTTTGTCACAAGGCACTTTCGGGAGAAGGAATCCGTCCCTGTGCACCGTACCCAGACATAAGGTGCGTGGTGCCATTTAACAAATGACCAGGAGCCAGGGGGTGGCACCTGTAAAAGGGTGACCGTGTTTTCTCAGACCCTTAAAGCCATTGACTGGGAGAGACAAATTGTCCCGGAGTCCCTTATCTGCCCCATTAAAGCCTCAAGGAAGACAGTGATATGTGCCAGCCCAGACACTGACATTTGCCTGCCTGACCTTTGACCTCCACCAAGTACCTGAGGAGGGGACTTTCGGGGCCGGCCAGCCCCGGGGCAGAGAGAGAGCAGGAGGGCTGGTCCCTTGTCCAGTCCGTGGGCCAGAGTCAAGAGCAGCTGGGCCTTCTCGCCAGGTTTGAAAAATCCCAACCAGTGACTTTCTTAACTGCGTTCAAGGAGGCTGAGCTGAAGCAGGTCAAATATTTGCTCTTTGCCTCCACAAAAAATTCAGTGTGTGGGGGGCGATCTCCAGGCTTGGGCGTAGCTTGTCATGGCCACACACACACACACACACACACACACACACACACACACACACCCATCTGGGCGTCTCAGTGCCTTTAAAAAACAAAAAGAATGAAGGAAAAGGAATAGAAGTGCTTATTGGGTTTTTGGAAAGAGCTGCATGGAAACGCATGACAGAAGGTTCTGGAAGCTCAAGATGAAAGGGTCACACCGTTTGTGTTTATACCAAGCTGAGGGTGGGGTGGTCTGGCGCGGAGGAGCTGGAGGGTCACGTGGGCACAGCAGATGGCAGTAGCTGGCCCGGCCGGAGGGATCGTGCGTGGAGGGGGTGGGGGAGGGTCAGGTCCCAGAGATGAGTTTCCGGCGGGGAGTTTGGTCCCGTGCTAGGGACAGAGAGCAGCTGCCGGTCCCCGCTCAGCGCGGGGAGGAACGTAAACCAGGAACGGCCTCTGCTCTGTGGGCAAATGTGGCCCCCCGCTGACACTGGGCACCTGTCCTCTCAGCCCTGTGTCCAGCCACCCTGGCAGCTTACGAAGCAGGAGGCGGGGGCATGGCTCGGCGGTCAAGCCCTTGTCTTGCCGGTGGGCGGCCCGGGGTTCCAGCCAAGGCCCATCTCTTGCTGAAGCCATAAAATTCATCGCACGCAGCCAAGGCACCGGAAGCCGGGGAGCCCCGTGCAACCGGGGGGAGGAATGTTAAGCCCGTGGACGCCGTGGTCAGCAGTGGTTTCCTGGTGCGGCTGACAGGCTGGGGACAGGGCAGTGATAAGATCAGAGGAGGGAGCCTCGCCGGCCAGCCTTGGCGTGTGGGTTATGTCCAGTGGCAGGAGGAGGTCCGAGAGCCCCTTACAGCTTGGAATGTGGGGCCAGGAGGGTAGAGATTAGACCTGCCCGCCCTGGTACCCCGGAGTCCCTCTGTGGGATAGGAAGGGGTGGGGGGCTCTGAGGGAGGAGGGAGGGCTAGCTGCAGGGGGCTGGGATCTCATGAGAAAGGGGTCCCCTGGGAGCTGACCCCTTGCAGCTGCCCTGGGAGGGCTGGTCCAGTGGAAGTCGTCTCAAGCTCCGAGGCCCACGCTTCGGAAATCCCAGAGTTGAGTTTTACCCGACTTTGACTTCTGTGTCTGTCCCTAAATTAAAGCCTCGCGTTGCCCACTTACAGCTGAAGCTGTTTGGACAGGGGGCACCACTCAGCAGTGCTCAGGGGGTGACCGAGAGCAAACCGGGGCCGGCCACGCAGAAGGCCAGCGCCGTCGCTCCTGTTCCGTGTCTCTGCCTCTCACCTGAAATTCGAGAGTGTCCAGGGGGTTCCACCGCGACAGTCCAGTGCAGAAGGCGTTCGCCTGGCACGTGCCAATCCCTGACATGCCAGACGGTCCCTCTGAGGATTCCTGAGCACAGAGCCGGGAGTAAGCACTGACCACGGCCAGGTCTGGCCCCCAAGCCCAGAGAAATGCCTCACGGTGCAGGCCCGCGTGGTCTCTGCACATCCGAAGCCCACGTCTGTCTCCGCCCTTCCTGCCCGCCCCTCCCCCACCCTGCTGTGGCTCGGTTCCCATTAGTTGAGGCTCCAGCTGTGTTTCTCTTTTCTGGTTTTCTTTTCTTTTTTTAAAAAAAAAAAAATCTATTTTTGGAGTCGGGGGGTGGCCACACTCAGCAGTGATTGACCGGCCCAGCGAGGGGCCGTTCCTGCTGGTTCAGGGGTGCCAGGGATGGAACCCGGGCCCCTTGCACGGGTGTTGCCAGGCGTGTGCCCTGACTGACGCTAGAGCCCCGTCTCCGCCCCCCCTTTCCCGGTTATCTCCCGTTTTCCGTGTAGACTCACTTCTGGCCACCGGCAGTGAGGAGCTGTGACCTCACCGGCCGGGACAGGGCAAGGCCAGCGCTGTGGGTGGGGACTTGCTCACCCCGAGGGCGAGAGCTCCACTTGGCAGTGAGGCCGGCCGGCAGGCAGGGTGGGGTGGGGTGGGGTGGAGGGGCTGGCCCTGGAGAAGGGGGAGGAAGGCTGTTCTAGGGGGGACGTGAAACAGGTAAGGGCTCCCGGCAGGAAGCCAGGAAGGAGCGGGCATCGAGCCGCCCCGAGGACAGGGGACCCTGTTAGAAAGAGAGGGGGGAGGATGGGAGGGACGGGAAGGGGCGGTGAGCTAGGGCTCTGGCCGTGGGGGAAAACTGGGGGTGACAGATCTGGAGCGGGACTTTGAGGAGCCCAGGGAGGACCCACGAGAGAGACTTGCCCTCACTTCCCGGAAGAGTGCGGGGCCAGGGCCCGGAGCCATAGCACGGCCGGGAGGGCGTTTGCCTTGCACGCAGCCGACCCGGGTTCGATCCCCGGCATCTCATAGGGTCCCCCGAGCACCGCCAGGAGTGATTCCTGAGTGCAGAGCCAGGAGTCACCCCTGAGCATCGTTGGGTGTGACCCAAAAAGGGCCCCCCCCACAAAAAAAAATAATCCCAGGGGCAGGAAGGGGGCCGGCGGTGCTGGGATCGGTGTTGGAACATTGGCTGGAGCCTGTTGTGAATAACTTCATAAATCGTAGCGTCCCGGTGAAAAGGAAAGAAGTCCCTACACCCTGGATCAGACCCCGGGGGCAGGGCCGCCGCGCGTGTGCCCAGGGCCCTTCAGACTCTGCTGCCCGTCTGTGTCCACCGCTCCCGCCCCTCCATGGGTGCCCACGCCACTCCCTGTGTCCTGCCCAGGTTTCTCCCAGACCTGCCGGGACCCTCGGCCAGCTTCTTCTGTGTCTCGGCTCGTTCTTCCCCCGGTAGACCCGGAGGCTGGTGGCCACCGCCCCCTGTGTGCCTGCAGGGTGGTGACTCACTGGGGAATCCTCCGTCCGGGCATGACCAGCACGGGCTGGCCCTGTGGCTCGTGCGTGGAGCCGACCCTGAGTCCCGCTCAAGACACGGAACAGGAGTGACGGCTCTGGCCTTCCACGTGGCCGGCCCCAGTTTGCTCTCGGTCACCTCCTCTGATCCCCTGAGCACTGCTGAGTGGTGCTCCCTGTCCGAGAAAGGTCCTCGCCTTTCTCCTGACGCCTCAGCGGGGACATCCCCACGCAGTGCTCAGCTCCTGGCAGTCACGCCGTTTGTTCAGTCGAGCGCCCGTTGTCCCTCTTCTCACACGTCTACCGTCCCCCTTCCCAGAGACCCCCAGACCTTCCCCGTCATGCCCAGCCATGCTCTCGCCTCGCACCCCTGGCCTGAGTGGCTCCCAGGAGACAGACATTCCCCGTGGAGCAGGTGGGCAGCTGCGAGTTTCCGGGAAAGCAAACTCCTGGCCGTGTTCCTGGATCCAAGAGTGTCCTTGGCGGGGCAGGGGTGATAGCACCGTGGGGAGGGCGTTTGCCTTGCACGTGGCCACACCTGGGTTCGATCCTCGGCATCCCATAAAAGGTTCCCCCAAGCCCTGCCCAAAGTGATATCCGAGTGCAGAGCCAGGAGTGACACCTGAGTACTGCCAGGTGTGGCCCCAAATTTATCATAAGTAAATACATTTTTTTCCTAAGTGTCCTTGGCAACGTCGTCACCCACCTGTGGGCAGTTTTCTCGCCGTGGAGCCTCCTTTTACACATTGTCGATATGGAATTTCACTGGGCTTTGGTTTGGGGGCTGCTCAGTCCAGTGGTGCTCAGGACTTACTCCAAGACTTACTCCTGGCTCTGTGCTCAGGGGTCTCTCCTGGCAGGGCCTGGAGAGACCCTAGTGGGGGGGATGGAGTACAAGGTAAGTGCCCTGCCCTGATCCTGTCTCCCCAGCCCACCCCCGGGCGTGATTTGAAAGGGGGTTCAGCTGGAGCTGAAGCCCACGCCGACGGGATGGGCCGCAGGGAGCACTCAGGAAACCGCGGCCAGGCTGGAGCACGGCTCCCAGGTGCTGCCGACTCGGGCCGCGGGAGCGACAGTGTTTGGCCTGAGCCGTGAGGTGGAGTGGACGAGGCAGTCCGCAGGGAGCTGGGCTCTTCCTTGACTGAAGTCCCTCCGACACTCTGGGCCAGGTTTGATCCCCGGCATCCCGTGTGGTCCCCCGAGCACCACTAGGCCTGGTTCCTGAGCACAGAGCCGGGAGTAACCACCCCTGAGCACCGAAGGCTGTGGCCCCCAACCCCAAGACTCTGGATATGTAATTAAAAGGGACACGGAAGATGGGGCGGGGTGGGGGGCTCGTTATGGAGCAGGAGAGGACTTAGTGCTGGGTGTGTGCAGGGGTGGTCTGGAAGGTTCCAGCAGAGACCAGACACCTTCTCTTTGAGATTAGGGACCCAGGCTCCGGGCAGAGGTCAGGGCCAGAGGTCAGGGCCGCAGGACGCACCGCATATACTGTCACTCACGGCTCCGCCCGACCCTGCTTGGGGGGGGGGGGGGGGCCCACGGGCCAGGCCGCGTGGTTCCGCATTCCGCAGACCGCTTGGCTGGGACCCGACCCGAGAGGTGTGGGGTGGGCGAGGCTCGGCTGCGGGGGGCGGGGGGGCCCACCTCAGCTTCCCACTCCAGGGAATCCCTTCAGCCGCCTTTGTGTGACTCATGAATAGCTTCTCTCTCTGGATCTAAACTGTTCCCCAAAATAAAAGTCGGGTGGGCGCCCCGGGGAGGGGCTGGAGAGCCGCCACAGCCGGGAATGTGGGGGCCGGCGAGCTTCTCCCCGGAACGCAGAAGGACTTGGCCGGGCCCCGCGCAGATCACCCTTGCACGTCCTCCCCTCCCCGCAGCCCGCAGCCGCCTGCCCTGCAGCTCAGGGCACCCACCGCACCCCCACACACACGCACGCCGGGCGGAACGCCGCCCTCGCCTCCCGAAGGCCGTACCTGGTGGGCCGGAGAGGCCACGGCATAAAGCAGTTCGGTCCTGCTCCAAGCCCAGGGGCTGCCCACCTTTGCCCAGGCGACCCCGAAAGCCCAGCAACCAGGATCCCTGGCAGGGCGGGTCATCACCTTTTCCCCGTGTGTGTGTGTGTGTGTGTGTGTGTGTGTGTGTCTGTGTGTGTGTGTGTGTGTGTCTGTCTGTCTGTCTGCCTGTCTGTCTGTTTGTGTCTGTGTGTGTTGTGTCTATGAGTGTGTCTGTGTCTTCCATGTGTATGTCTGTGTGTCTCTGTGTCTGTGTGTGTCTCTGTGTGTGTGTCTGTGTCTCTGTGTGTGTCTGTGTCTGTGTCTGTGTGTCTGTGTCTGTGTGTCTGTGTCTGTGTGTCTGTGTCTGTGTGTCTGTGTCTGTGTATGTCTGTGTCTGTGTGTCTGTGTCTGTGTGTCTGTGTCTGTGTGTCTGTGTCTGTGTATGTCTGTGTCTGTGTATGTCTGTGTCTATATCTGTCTGTGTCTCTCTGTGTGTGTCTGTGTCTGTGTGTCTCTGTGTTTGTGTCTGTGTCTCTGTGTCTGTGTATGTCTGTGTCTCTGTGTGTCTGTGTGTCTGTGTCTGTGTGTGTTGGCTGGAGGCGGGGGCTTCACCAGGCAGTGCCAGGAAGATCTGCGGGGCCAGGGTCCCCCCCCAGCCCAGCACCCCGCCCTCGGCCCAGTCTGCGGCCCTGAGTCCACGCAGCTGCCCCCCCTGGCGTGGTCCTCCCCCAGCGGGAACGTTCTGGGGAGAGACAGACGCCTTCCCAGACTCCCGCAGCCCCTGGAACCCGGGCCCCCGGCAGTCAGCCACCCCGACCCAACCCACCCACCACTGCCGCAGCCCTCGGCAGTGGTCACCCAGCTGGTCTCAGCCAGTGAAATGACCATCCACAGGCCGCCCGGAAAGTGGAGGGGCGTAGCTGCAGAGCTGGAGGGGCAGCGTCCGCACGGTGCTCGTCCCTGCCCTCTCCTGCACTCCCCCGTAACACCTCCTCGCCCCCCGCCCGGCTTTGCTGCCCCCTAGAAAAATCTAGTCACTGATAATTGGTCCTGGTCGTAAGGCAAACACAGGGGCTACACCAGCGTCCGGACGCGCTGGAGACAGCTCGTGCCGGGAGATGACCCGGCAGCCACAGCATCCTCGCCCCACCCCTGCAGAAGCCTCTCCCCGAGCCCTGCCCCTCTCTCCTATCCCCTGCATCCTCCTCCCCCAGCACCAGCCCCCTCCTTCCCCCTGCACCCTACTCTCCCTCCTTTATCCTCTCTGCCCCTCCCTCCTGCATCCTCCCCTCCCTACTGCATCTTCCCCTCCCTCCTGCATCCTCCCCTCCCTCCTGCATCCTCCCCTCCCTGCCGCCCCCTCCCCCTGCACTCCCCCAGCAGTGGGCAGGCCTGATGCTCGCCCTTGGTGAGTGGCAGACCGGCCGCAGCCTGAGAGGTGGAAGTGTCTGGGACGGGGCTGCCCAGAAGGGCCGGGAGATGGCTCCGAGGGCTGTACCTGCGCTCTGCGTGCCTGAGCCCTAGATTCCTCGGCACTGTGTGGCCCCTGAGCACCACCGTAGGAGCAGCCCCCAGCCATCTCACACAACCAGTAGGAAGGGAGGGCCCTCCGCCCGCTGCCGCCTGCACCCCGCGCGAAGGCGCTCGCTCACTCCCCAGACAGCCTCGGGTGCTCTTCCAGCTCCGCTCCAGCAGTGGGCGCTGGACCCCCAGCACGGCTGGATGCTGACTCCTCCCTGGAGATCCCCTTCATCAGAGGAGGGGAGCTCGCCCTCTGGCTGCTGCCTGCCCCCCCCCCCCCGCCGTGCTGCGTGCCCGCAGCCCAGAGCATCCCAGCCATGACGGGCAGCGCGTGCCGGACGGCAGGGCAGCCGGATTCCTCGCGCCGAGCTGGGTCCCACGAGGATGTGGGGCAGACCCGGCCCTCTGCAGCCGCGGATGGCTCTGATCTAACTCGGGGCGGGGTTGAGGGCAGTGGGTGTCGAGGGGGCTTCTGGATGCCTGGAAAGGAAGCAGGGGCGGCACTGTGACCCCCCCTGGTCAGCCCCGCCCTCCCTGCCTCCCCCCTGCTGCCTCCAGCACCCCCACCCACCATCACCTCGTATCCAACCCCTTTGATCTTTCTCATTGCTTACGGGGCAGGGGGTCACCTGCAGTGGGGCTCAGGGCGGGCTCGGGGGGCCACACAGCGTGTTGGGGATCGAGCCTCCGTCGGGCATGTGCGAGGCAAGCGTCCTTCTCACCGATGCTCTCATCAGCCCATGGTGCGTTTCGTGCCTCACATGTAGCGACCCGGGTTCGATCCCTGGCACCATGAATGGACCCCAATTCCTGAGCACAGAGCCAGGAGTAGACCTTGAGCATTGTGGAGTGTGGCCCCCAAACAAAAAAATTTTTAAAGGGGGGGTTTGTGAGGGAAAAGCACCTCCCCCCTCCCCCCTGCACTGTGCTGTGCTGTGGACCGAGCCTTCTCCCTCCCTTACTAAAAGGGGCAGGTCCCAGGGCGGGGAGGGGCACCCTGCTCCCTCCCTGCCCTCAGAGGCCTCATCTGTGCTCCCTGGTGGTGGGCTCTGGGTGGTCTGGGGGGCTTTCTTCATTTGGTTTTCAAGGTCACATGGCGCGGTGCTGGGGGTCAGCTCTGACAGTGTCGGGACCCCCCGCCTACAGGGCCTGCTTCGGGCTCCTGACAGTGAGACCCCGGGGCTGTCCCCGGGCTCCCCCCTCCATCCCGGAGGCCTGACCACTGTCTGAGCCCCACAGGACCCCCCTCGCTTGTCCTCCACTGGCCCAAGCCAAGGGCAAAATGGGGAGTTGGGGAAACTTCCGTGCTCTCCCCCCCCTTCCCGCAGCTCCTTTAGGAAAAGTGAGGTGTTAGGGTTCGAGCAGTGATGCAGCGGGGAGGGCCCGTGCCTTGCTCTAGGCAGACCCAGGTTCCACCCCTGAGCACCGCCAGCTGTGGCCCAAACACAGAAACAAAATATGATAGAAAAAGTCAAGCATCAATCAGCTTCCCTTGGCCAGAGACCGTCTGCGTCCAGAGTGCGCCCCTAGACCAGCAGCCCGGCAGTGCTCTGTGCCCGAGCCGCTTCCCACAGACCCCGTCCCCCAAGGAAAACGGGCCTTTTCCAGGTGGTTTTGGGTCCATCAGACCTTTATCTGGTGGGACTTTCTTGGGACCCCCAGATGTGGCAAGAATCACTGCGTTAAGCACAGGTTGGGGGGGTTGGAGCCACAGTGAGTGTACAGCGGGGAGGGCTTTGCCTTGCACGCAGCTGAGCTGGGTTTGATTTCTGGCATCCCATATGATCCCCCGAGCACGGCCGGGAGTGACTGCTGAGTGCAGAGCCAGGAGTAACCCCTGAGCGTCGCTGGGGATGGCCCCCAAAAGCCAAAATAAAAGAGAGAGAGAGAGGGGGGGGGGAGAGAGAGAGAGAGAGAGAGAGAGAGAGAGAGAGAGAGAGAGAGATCAGCCCAGACCTGCAGGCTGTCTTCCGGCAACACTGTTCCTCTGCAACCTCCTCCTCCATCCCGTCGCCCTCCGATTCAGGCCCTTGCCGGGACCCCGTGGTGGCTTGGATGGGGGTCCCGCACCCCCGCACCCCCGACCCCGGGTCACTGGTTCAAACAGTGGCTCCGAGTACCCCTCCGTCCGTCATTCCCACTCGCCTTAATTTTGCTGTGGGAAATACAGGGTCTAGCAAACCCATCTGAAATACAATTTTGCGTTCTGATTGCTTCTGCCCTGGAGTCCCCGAGGTGACTTCCAGCCTCCATCTATTTGTGGCGCATCTCTCCCCCCCCCTCACACACACACACACACACACACACACACACACACCCGTCGTACTTTGGTCTGCACGCACCCTCTAACAGCCTCGATCAGAGAGCCCCGCGCACCGATGGAGCCTCTTGCTTCCGAAGCGCGTAGCCTGCTTTACAGTTTCACTGGCCGTCATTCGTCTTCATAAGCTGCCGTGGAGAGGGGTGCACGCGTGAGAAATTAATGACCACACTTTAAAGATGGCGAAATCTGGGGCTGGAGCAATAGCACAGCGGGTAGGGCGTTTGCCTTGCATGCGGCTGACACGGGTTCAATTCCCAGCATCCCATATGGTCCCCTGAGCACCGCCAGGAGTGATTCCTGAGTGCAGAGCTAGGAGTAACCCCTGAGCATCGCTGGGTGTGACCCAAAAAGCAAAAAAAAAAATAAATAAATAAATAAATAAATAAAGATGGCGAAATCAGAACTCGGGAAGGCGAAGTCTCGTCTTCCTTCGAGAAACGCGTTCCTTCTTCTGCCGGGACACCGGCGCTGCCAAGTCCTGCTGGGAGTGGCCTGTGACGGGCAGAGACGGGGGTGTCGCCCCGGGAGGGGCGGCCGGCTGTGGGGCAGCCAGGGGATGCGAAGGCTCGGGGGAAAGACAGTTCCCGGGAGCCGCCCTCCTGGGTCCGCCACGCTCTGCCCCTCTGCCCCTCTGGCCCCCAGGAGCGGGGTGCTCAGCGGGCACCCAGCCCCACTGCGGGGCATCCGTGAGCACGGGGCCACCTGGTCCCCTCACGACGCCCTGCCATCCCGGAAGGCCCCACCCGCTGCTGGCCCCCTCCGGGCGTCCCCAAGCGGCGGCTGTTCCTTGCGGGAGCTGGAGAGGAGACGGTTTCTCCTCGCCGAGGCGCCGATGCCGTCTGACGCTCCGTGGGCACTGCCAGAGCTTCCTGGCGCCTCAGAATAGCGAGGAGGGGGTGCTGCTGTCGGATGGGTTGGGGGGTGGGCGCACACCGGGGGGCGGGGCTGAGTCAGTCCCAGAACCTGGGTGCCTCGGGGCGCCATCCTGCACCCCAGCGGCCGTTCCCCAAGGCCCCCCAGTCCCGTCTGCGCGGGAGCCAAGCTGCGGCCACGCAGGGCTGGCATGTCAGCGTGGCTCTTGCCACGGGAGGTGCCAAGCCAGCAGGGCACTGGGGCACAGCGGTGACCGCGGGACCGACACGCGGCTGGACCAGGGCCTCACCTGTCCCCCAGTCCCTGGGCGCCAGCGGTCAGCAACACACAAAAGCTCTGCGGGGGTCAGGGGGGAGGGAGGGCAGTCACGGGAGCAGATTCTACCAGGGGGACCCCAGCAGCACCAGCACCAGTAGCTGGGTTCCTCCAGGTGTTCCATTACCCCCAGACCAGCTCCTCGTGTGCAGATGAGTGCCCAGCACGGAGGACAATTTGAGACTGGACTGGGGGGCTTCCAGGGCCTCGGAGAGAGAGAGAGACAGAGACAGAGACAGAGACAGAGAGACAGAGACAGAGAGAGACAGAGGCAGAGAGAGAGACAGAGAGAGACAGAGACAGAGAGAGAGAGAGCGTGCAGTGGGTAGGGCACTTATCCTGCATGTATCCAGGCTCAGTTTTATCCCCGACACCCCACCTGGTCCTCCGAGCCAGCCAGGAGTGATCCCTGAGCACAGAACCAGGAGTAAGTCCGGAGCACCGCTGGGTGTGTCCCCAAAACAAACAAATATACTAAGAGTTTCCAGATGAGTCCCACGGTAACCAGGCGTCTGGAGGGCCATGGGCCGAGGGCTGTGGTGCCCAAGGGTCACTGGGTGCCCAGTAGAGATCCCAGTAGGAGTGTCTCAGGGTGCCGGGCTAAGGGCGACAGATGGGGACCCCGACCCTTCCCAAGGGCCGGCCAGTCGGGGAGCCCTGGCTCTGTCTCTTCCATCCCCGCGTGGGGGGCCACTGAGACATTTCACTGTCCGTCCCCCTGCCTGGAGCCACATTTTCCAAAAGATGTGGATGGTTCGTTTCTCTTAACTTCAGCCCCAGTTTTCCGCAGCAGGTGCCTCTGCAAAGCCAGGGCAGGCCCCCGAGGGGTGATCGGGCCTGTGAGTTTGGGGGGAGGGTCCTTCCGAGAGGCCACCTTGCCCCCCTAGTCTGGGCTGTGAGGGCACGTGGCCCCAACCATCGAAAAGGGTGCTCCTTGGGCTAGCGTCCTCCTGTCAGAGAACCTTCTGGAAGGATGGGGCTGTGAGGGAAGGCTACTTTCCCCATACCAGGGAAAGGCACAGTGCTGCTTCCTTGGGTGGGGGGGTCCCAGCCCCCACTTCCGGCGGGGCCGCTGATTCCCTGAAGGGCCACCCTGCGTGGGAGCAGGACACCACCGGCCACTCAGAACCGCCCTCCGGGCCAAGCGCCAGGTGTAAGACAGCCTGCCTGGCTGGTGCCGCGGCCCCTCGGCGGGGTCCAGGGTGCGCCCCAGGTCTGAGCACCGGGCTCTTCTGGGTGCCCGCGTCCGAGCCGCTGTCCGCCTTCCCCTTGCAGGGCCCCCGAGATCATCCTGGGCCTCCCCTTCTGCGAGGCCATCGACATGTGGTCGCTGGGCTGTGTCATCGCCGAGCTGTTCCTGGGCTGGCCGCTCTACCCCGGCGCCTCCGAGTACGACCAGGTGGGTCCGGGGGGCTCTGGGGCGGGCACTCCGTCACTGGCTTCTTGGCCTTTCTCCTTCTTTTCCCTTTCCTCCTTGTTTTTTTTTTTTTTTATTATTTCTCTTCTCTCCCTCCCCCTACCAAGCCACCGCTTCCCTCCCTCCCTCCCCCCGCGCCAGCAGCCCTGACCCTGCCCCCCTCTCCTTGCAGATCCGCTACATCTCACAGACACAGGGCTTGCCGGCTGAGTACTTATTAAGCGCGGGGACAAAGACCACCAGGTTCTTCAACCGTGACACCGACTCTCCGTACCCTTTGTGGAGGTTGAAGGTAGGCAGGCGCCCCCTCTCCCCAGGGGTCTGGGGCGCTGCGGACACGTGCTCCACGGGCCGGGGAGAGAGAATGGTGGAGTTGGGGTCTGGCAGGAGAAGAGGGAGGGGACAGTCCGGAAGCCCCCCTTGTGTGAACCCGCAGCTGCCTGCGACCTTCCAGGGCCCCGGCTTGATTGCTGAAGCCGTCCCAGTTCTTTTATTTGGGAGGGTTCAAGGGGTGGTACTTCTCTTCCCTTGGCCCCCCCAGGGGCCCACCCAGGCAGCCCCCACCCTCTCAGGAACTCACAGGAAAGGGAAGAGGGTGAGTTTGTGGGGAGTGGGATTTCTAAAACTTTTCCCACTCTCAATCTCTTTTATTGTATTGGATTTGGTTTTTGCGGGTGGGGGGTTGGGGTTGGGAGAGACCAGACCCAGGGGGCCACGGGGGATGCTGGGGCTTGAACCCAGGTTGACGGCACGCAAGGCAAGCGCCCTTCCCACTGTACTATCACCCCAGCCCCTCACAACCCCTTTTATGCCTGAGAAATTTTTGTGCCGCTCCAGGAATAGAGGTGCAGAAACCGAGCGTTTACTGATGATACATCCTAAAGAAATGTATCATAAACGGTTTGGTTTGGTTTTGGGGTCACACCTGGGGATGCTCAGGGGTCACCTCTGGCTCTGCTCTCAGGAATTATTCCTGGTGGTGCTCAGGGGACCATATAGGATGCTGGGAATCGAACCCGGGTCGGCATGTGCAAGGCAAACACCTTACCCGCTGTGCTCTTGCTCCAGCCCCCATAAAATAATTGTTTTAGACCTCCCCCCCCCAAGAGGGGACATGACTCTCCCGGTGTGGAGCATGAAGGACGGCCACCTACAGAGCGTTGAAGTTTTCCTGGGACATCCCAGAGCTCATTGTCCTGAACAGGGCAGTGGAGAGGACAGATGGCCAGTACTGTCCGTCCCTGAGTCTGCCAAGGAGTCGAGGGTGGGGGCTGGGAAGGGACCTTCATGGTGAGACACTGGCGGGGGGGGCAGTGCCTGAGATGGAAGTAGAACTCGTGAGAAGCAGCAGCAGCCGGAGGGCCAGACCCCCGGGCCCCACCGCAGTCCTCGTGCCCCTTACCGTGTCCTCCTTCCGCCAGACCCCGGATGACCATGAGGCCGAGACGGGGATCAAGTCGAAGGAAGCGCGGAAGTACATCTTCAACTGCTTGGATGACATGGCCCAGGTAAGCTGTGCGGCCGGAGTCCCAGGCCAGCCCTGCCTGCACGCCCGGCCCAGAGCACTTTCGCAGGAGCAGCGCCAGCGCAGGGAGGGTCCAGGCTGGCAGAGTGTGATCTCAGCCCGAGAAACCCAGCCCCCCCAGATCTCTTGGGGCCTGGGTTTCAGCCTGACGCCAGCTTCGTTCGGCAGCCCCGGCTTGGGGATACCCCTCTGCCAAAAGGGGCCCTTCCTGCTCCGCTGGGTTTCTCAGAAAACGGTGAATTAAGACGTTTGGGTTTGGGGCTGGAGCGATAGCACAGCGGGGAGGGCGTTTACCTTGCACGTGGCCGACCCAGGTTCGATTCCCAGCATCCCCTGAGCACCGCCAGGAGTCATTCCTGAGTGCAGAGCCAGGAGTAACCCCTGTGCATTGCCGGGTGTGACCCAAAACAAACAAACAAACAAAAGACACTTGGGATCACCAGCCACCACTGAGTGAGCCTGTGCCCTCCGGCCGCTGTGCTGGGTGCTGAGAATTGGGGGTGCGGAAACAACCCACAGTTTTTTGTCCAGGTCTGGACATAGGTGCTGAAACCAGGCCCCGGGGTCCCCACAGCCTCCCTCCACGACCTTCAGGCCTTGTCCCCTCTGTCTTGGTAGCTGGCCCTCTCTTCCTTCTCCGAAGACACCACTCGATATTTTGGGCTCCACGCTATTGCAGCATGGTTTAACCTCATCACTCCTGCCAAGGCCCCGTTTTCAAATAAGCTCCCTTTGGGCGGGTTCCGGGGTGGCCAGATAGCCGTCCCCTCGCACTCCAGTCTCTCAGCTCCCTGGAGGCGCCCATGGGCTTTCACCTCTGAGCCCAGAGAAAATTCTAGAATGTCGGCTGTTTTCACGGCGAAAGGTGCACAGTGAGGTTTTCGTGCAAGCCATGAGAACTCCAGTTTTAGAGCAGTAAACTACCTCGGCGTCCTGCGTGGCCCGTTGCCGAGCGTAACCAAGAATCATGGCTCTGACGAGAAGCTTCTCTGCGGAGAGCTGACGCAGCTCTCCGGGGCGTGTCTCGGGAGGGACACGAGGCAGCCCACAGCAAGCCTCTGCAAAGCTTGTCTTGTAACGGTGTCCAGTGACCCGTGTCCCTCGGCCAGGGCTGGACCCCGAGAGCGCGGAGGCTAAGGTGATCCGACCCTCCCGCGGGATAGACACACCCTGTGCTCCAACGGGCGTTTTCCCCTGCCCGGCTGCGGGTCCCTGAGCTTGTGGCCGGACATACACGCCACGGGGCTCCCACTCAAGGCGCGACACGGAGGCACGTGTTCATGCTGGCGGTCGGACGCTTAGACGGCTGCGGCCCGCCTGCGTCCTCGGCCGTGAGCGGTGATGGGGGTCCGTCTCCACCTGGTGAGGGCCAGCAGCGGCCCCCGCTCCCGTGCCTCTGGCCAGGGAGAGCTTGGGACGGGGACGGGCGGGGGGGTGGCGGGAAGGCGCCATGGGTGGGGTGGTCACCCGGCCCCCCTCTCCCAGGTGAACATGACCACGGACCTGGAGGGCAGCGACATGCTGGTGGAGAAGGCCGACCGGCGGGAGTTCATTGACCTGCTCAAGAAGATGCTCACCATCGACGCCGACAAGCGGGTCACGCCCATCGAGACCCTCAACCACCCTTTCGTCACCATGACCCACCTGCTGGACTTCCCGCACAGCACCCAGTAGGTGGCCTGCTTGCGGCCGTGTCCCACGCTCCCGCCAGGGCTGGGCCCCACCACGGGGGACGGTGATGGCTGCAAACTTCCGGTCACTGCCCAGCCAGGCAGTCACTGCCCCGGCCACTGGCTCCGGCCCCGGTGTAGAGACGCGGGCCAGGGGCCAGACCAGTAGCACAGCGGGTCGGGCACCGGCCTTGCACGCGGCCAACCCGGGTTCAATCCCCGACACCCACTCTGGTCCCCCCGAGCCCCTCCAGGAGTGATCCTGGAGCACGGAGCCAGGAGTAAGCCCTGAGCACCACCAAGTGTGCCCCTCCCACCCCCCACTAAGCAAAACCCAGAGAGACGGAGCAAAACTGTGTCCCAGCCGACACTATCTATCATATAGGGGGCCTGGTCCACTTTGCAGCCAAAACGAGGGCCTGGAGTGATGAGCACAGCGGGGAGGGCACTTGTCTTGCCTCCGGCTGACTCGGGTTCAATCCCCAGCATCCCACATGGTCCCCTGAACCCACCAGGAGTGATCCCTGAGCACAGAGCCAGGAGTCAGCCCTGAATACCACTCACTGGGTGTGGCCCAAAACACCAAAAATGTATTTTTATGAGAACAAAAAGGGCCCGGCTAGACCCCACAGGGGTGCAGGGGGATGAGGAGGGGGGGCAGGAAGGGTGTCTGAAGCGGGGGCGCTCAGAACGGCAGCGTCCATGGAGCAAAGATGCTTCCAGGGCCAACGGTCACTGGGGAGCGAGCGGCAGTTTAGAATCTGGCTTCGTGCGTTCATTCACTCTTTCGGCCTGCCCGAGCCTGCGGTGCAGGGGGCCAGGCGGGGCGTGGAGGGGCCTGAGAAGAGGCTGGGGAGAGAGAGTCGCATAGCCCTGGGGACTGTGGCTGGCCGAGGGTAAGGCAGGACGGGGCACAGTGGCCAGAGAGCAGGCAGTGCCCCCGGCCCGGTGCTCCCTCCTTCTCTGTTCGCTTCCTTCTCGGTCGGTGCCAGGCGGGTGCCTCTGGCAGGCCAGTCTTTCACCTGGACCCCGTCGGCCCTGGCCCCGCCCATGCTCACCCTCTGACGGGGAGTTTCCCTGGCAGCGGAGCGGGAGCAGGTCAAGGACGACCCTCGACCCTCGGGCGACTTGCCCGGTGGGGGTGCTCTGGGATCAGGGTTCTGTGGGAGTGTTCGGTCGGGGTGGGGGCACGGGGGCGTGTTGTCTCTAGACACCCATTAGCCATCAGCGCGTGACAGTCCCAGCCCGAAACACCAGGCCCACGTGGGGAAAGGCCTCAGCGTCCCAAGGGTCTGTGGAAGAAAGCCTCGTGCCCACTGGAGACCGTTGTGGGGACCGCGAGCTGCCTGGAGGCGGGGACAAGCTCAGGGCTGGGCACCCCCAAGGCCCATGTGGGCCCTTCGGGGTTGCCAGTGAGTGGGTGCAAGAGACCCTGGGCTCCAGGGCGGGGACGCCCCCTGCCCCCACCATGCGCTCAGGGTGACCCTCACAGAAAAGCCTCTCCTGAAACCCAGCCCGTGCCTGCTGGAGAGTCCAGAGGCTCTGCGAACTTCACCGGACACTTCAAACATACTCCAAAAGAGCAGGTGGATTCTTGTTCCTTCCCTCTCAGGAGGGGCGTGCTCAGGGGCCTGTGACCCCCGAGCATGGCGGTTTCATCCCAGAGCCCCGGTCTCAGCTGCCGGCCCCGCAGAGGCCCCAGGTCCTTCCTCTCCAGGAACCCTGGGCGCATTGCAGGGGACCTGGGCGGGTGGCGTTAGGATTCTGCAGGAAGGTCAGCTGGTTCAGAAGGACTTTAAGGGGAAGGGTATTCGGGGGAGGCCACGGCTCACCTCCAGGGTCTAGAAATAACCCAGGCCCACATCAGAGTCATTCCAGAGAGCTTTGACTTCCAGTGCTCTTGTTCTATCATTTTTGGGTTTCAAGGTGTGTCCGTGATTTTTGGAGGCAGAGCTGACTCAGGAACCCCGTTTCGGGCCTTGCCTAATGCTCATCCACCACACCCGCCCACGTCTGTATGCACCCCCCTACCCCCAGGGCCCCCCCCCTCACTTGCTTCGCTTTGCTCGTGTCTGTGCCCCCCCGGCTCTGTTCCTGCTGCACCGTGAGTGAGATCAGCTGGTATTAAAACGCACAATGTTGTGAAATGTCCACGTACGTGGGATTTTTTTTTTTTTAACCCGTGTGGACATTATGAGACCTTGAGGGGAGTCAGTGAGCAACAAGGTGCTGTGCGTGAAAGAGATTCCCGGTGGGTTTCCAAGAAAGAGCTTAAAAAGGCTGAGACCACTGGGCTGCGCAGCCCTTGCTCCTGGAGCCAGCCCACACCTTGGAATGGCCTTTGGAACGAGTGTTGCATCTTGACTGATGGACGCCAGGGAGGGAGAAGCATAGGGCCTGCATGAGAATGAGAAAAATAAGGGGCTGGAGCGATAAGACTCGCCTAGGCTGCTGGCTCAGGGCTAGTCCCCGGCACCTGTATGGTGCCCCCACCCCACCCCCCTGCCCCGCCCACCAGGAGTGAACCCCGAGTACAGCCAGGAGTGACCCAGAAATTAAAAAGAACCAGGAAAGTAAAAGGGAAGTGAAAGGAAGTCAAAGAGGATTCCCCAGGATGGGCCCTTGACCTTGGCCAATGACTGCAGTCTCTCTTCCTCCTACACCAGGGCCAAGTGGGCGCTGGCTACTAGTACGAGCCCCCGGGCTGCCCTGCTGTGAGCTCCCCATGGAACCTTCTGTCCATGCAGGACACTGGCTGCTGTTCCCTCGGTTGTCCCCTAGATGGCGCTGATGGTCTTTGGGAGGTGCCACCTGGTTCTCCAGCTGACCGTGGTCCAGTTTCTCTTGCCCTCACGCCTCTCTCCCTCTCTCTCCCTCTCTCTCTGCCCCTGCCTTTTGCACGACCAGCGTCAAGTCGTGTTTCCAGAACATGGAGATATGCAAGCGTCGTGTCAACATGTATGACACCGTGAACCAGAGCAAAACCCCCTTCATCACGCACGTGGCCCCCAGCACGTCCACTAACCTCACCATGACGTTCAACAACCAGCTGAACACTGTCCACAACCAGGTGGGTGGGCCGCGGGGAGGAGGGCGGCAGCGGGGAGCCGCAGGAGACAGTCCATTTCCCACAACACCGGGTCATGGGCAAGCATGTCCCTCGGCTGTCACGGGACACAAAGTATCTGTTTCCATAGCTCTGAGCATCTTGGCCTCAGAAGGTGCTAGAAACAACTCACTAGGAAGCTGCTCTTAGCAGGGGGCTCTTAATTGCTTTCCTCTGCCCGGCTCTGTGTGTGAGAGGCCGGAGGACCCCTGCCTTGGACAGCCTGGTCAGGAACCCCAGAACTGGACGAGACACAGGCAACCCCATCCCCCGCCCTCCCCACACCTCCTGTCCTTTATCCAAGTCGCTTCACCGGCCTGTCACCAGAGTGTCAGTAGCTGTGACTGAAAAAGACCGTGAAATAGGTTTTCTTTCCACACGTTTCCACCCTCCTATCGGAAATGAGTCGTGGACTCCAGCCCCTGGTGCTCTGCCTGCCTGCCTGCGGGTGCCGGCCAGGAAGTGTCCACCAAGCGAGCGAGCCCCAGAGCCGTCCTGCTCCCTACTGCTGCCTCCTGGTTTACCAACACCCCCCGCCCCCCCGAAATGAGCCCTGGATTGCTGCAACCCTCATATCTGTTGCACTGACTCCAGTGCATCTGAGCGCGTATTGGAAACGCCTCCACCTCGGAGTGTCTAGATTCTAATCATCCACGTAAATCCCATTCCCCCGATTTTTTTTTTTTTTTAAATATTTGCCACTGCTTTTCATCCCAGGCGTTTTCCTATCTACTAGCCCAGTCTGTGGGACCCATCACCTTCCCAGACTCATTTCTGGGATCTGCTGCCCCCTGCAGGCCGCTGCTGTTCTTACAGCTCAGTTTGAGGGACGCCCGGAAGCTGACCACCTCCCCCTACCGCCTAGCCCAGTCCGGCCCCTACTGGCCAAACGTGGGCGCTCCTCGACAAAACATGTCCACGGTGGCGGGCTGGGGTGGCGCTCAGCTGCAAAGCGCATGCTTGTGTGATCCCTGGAACCACCAAAAACAAAAGAACAGGAGGGGCCAAGAAATACAGGGGTAAGGCACTAACCTGGCAAGTGACCAATCCCAGCCTAATCCCCAGCACCATATCTGGCCCCCTGAGCACTGCTGAGAGTGCCCCTGCCATCCATCAAAACAAACAAACAAAAAAACCCACAGTTTCTTGCTTCACCGCCTTCCAGGGCACATTTGCCTTTCCCGTCACGGGACACCTGGTCTGAACTCCCTGCCACCTGCCTGTCCCCTGCTGTCTCCCCACCCCGACCCGCTTCAGACACAGGCAGACCTCTGAGAGGGGACACCTCAGCCACGCGTCACCCAGGCACAAACCGCCCCCCTTGGGGTCCTGGGGTTCCTGACCGTACGAGGGGCGTCCCCGCACCTGACCCCCGACGGGACACCAGCACAGCCGCTCCCAGACTGTCACAAAGACTCTGGAAAACTCAGGAACCTCCCAGGGCAGGGCATGCCCACGCCGGGGTCCCTCACAACCAGGACACACGGGGCGGGAAAGGCCATAACGCAACGTCCTGTCCTACAGCGTGTGGCCCCGTGGCGTCTCGAGCAGGGGGCTGGGAACAGCTGTGCTCTGGCCCTGGGTCCCGACAGACCCTCTCATGCGTAGGTTCGGGAGAGATTACGGGGTGGGGGGGGACAGACCTCTCCCGCCTCTGGTTGTGTTGTTCAATGACAATGTCACACGGGGCTGGAGCCACAGCACGGCGGGGAGGGCCCCTGCCAACAACCCGGGTTCCGTCCCCCACACCCCATGCAGGTCCCCGAGCCCCGCCAGGAGTGACCCCTGAGCGCAGAGCCACTGGATGTGACCCAGAATAACACGAATGTCAAGGCAGCCACATTTGCTGGGGCTCCGCCTCCTCTGACCCTGCCCTTTGCCCCTGGCCGCCCTCGCCTGCCGCTCCGTCTTAGAGGAGCACCCGGAGACGCAGAGGGAGGCTCCGTTCTTGGTTCCCGAGGGGCGCCCTGGGCTTTGACCCCAGCTGCCTGCACCCTGCGCATCCCCGAAACACCCTCCGCAGACCCCCAGGGCCCCAGAAGGCCTAGGGTGTCCCCCTCGGGGCCCGCCCTGCCGGGCACCCAAAACACCTGATCGCCCTCCCCACCCCCACCCCTGCCTCTGTTCAATGATTCCTGGGCGTGGTTGCCAGCTTTGGTACCTGGGAGCCTTGAGGACGCCCGGGGCCAGCAGGAGGCAGACAGGACGTGGGCGGTTGCTGTCATGCACCAGGGTTCCGTCCCCTCGCACCCGGCAGCCCCAACGAGCCCCTTCCCCCCACATGCCTGACGCTTCCAGAAGTTTCCTCTGCCCTGGGACTCTGAGGGTTTGCCTTGGTAGCAGCCCTGCAGAGCCCAAGTTGAGAGGACCTGGAAATCTCTCTCTCTCTCTACACACACACACACACACACACACACACACACACACACACACACACACACACACACACTCTGTCCTGCTGGACTCACAGGTGGACAGGTCCCTGCAGGCTCAGAATCATGCCAGACTGCGGGCCACTGCTCTGGCCGCAGACGCCCGGAGCGGGGTGCAGACCAGCACCGAGAGACCCCGTGGTCTGACGGGGCGGGAAGGGGTCCAGCTCACGCCCCCGAGCGTGGCTGCGCTCACAGCTGGGCTGCCCCGAGGGCTGTGTCGGTGCCAGCAGGCAGCTGTGTGTCCAGGTGGGTGGCGGGACCCACCCGTGCGTCAGGAGGGGAGGCAGGCGTGCGGCCAGGCCCACTTCCTCGGGGTCTCTGACCCCACCCCCGGCCCGGGTGCGAGCCTCAGGTGTCTGCTGCTCTCCCAGACGGGCCGGGCGTGCGTGAGAGCCCTCCCCGCCGCATCCCTCCCCTGCGCTCCTGGTGCTGTGTGCGCTGGTCCGTGTTGGCGTCCACCGCTCCGACCCCGGCCGGGCCTCTCCCCCGCCCGCCCCCGCCCCCTCCCTCATTTCGTATGTTTGTTTATTTCTGTTCAACCCCGTCGTTCCTTCAGGCGCCCACCTCCACCAGTGCCACTATTTCCTTAGCCAACCCCGAAGTCTCCATACTAAACTGCCACTCTGCACTCTGCCAGCCCTCCGCGGCGTCCATGGCCGCGGTCGCCCAGCGGAGCATGCCCCTGCAGACGGGGACCGCCCAGATCTGCGCCCGGCCCGACCCCTTCCAGCAGGCGCTCATTGTGTGTCCGCCCGGCTTCCAAGGTAAGGACACGCCCGCGGGCGCCGAGCCCCGCCCCCAGCGCCCCACCCCCTGGCACCGCCCCCCTCCTGGCCTCCCCTAAGGGCAGGGCTGGCTCTGGACTCAAGGTGCCCACCCGGGGCCAGCCCGGACACACGTCAGACTCGGCTTCGGCTGGAGCCGGGTGTCGCGTTTGGCACTGCCTGCCCGGAGTCTCACAGCCGGGAAGGGGGTCAGCGCTGGGCAGTCTAAACCCCACCATGGCGTCCCCCACCCCTGGCATCCCCCACCCCCACTGCCACCTCACCCCGATCCGAGACTTGACAGTGCACCCCCATGAATTTAGACTCTCAGGGGCCGGAGCGATAGCACAGCGGGCCAGGTGCTCACCCGCAGGCAGCTGACCCAGGTCCCGTCCATCCCCGGCACCCCGAGGGTCCCCTGAGTTCTGCCAGGGGTGAGCTCTGAGTGCAGAGCCCGGAGTAAGCCCAGGGTCCCTCAAAGGAAAGGGAAGGGAGGGAGGGAGGGAGGGAGGGAGGGAGGGAGGGAGGGAGGGAGGGAGGGAGGGAGGGAGGGAGGGAGGGAGGGAGGGAGGGAGGAAGGAAGGAAGGAAGGAAGGAAGGAAGGAAGGAAGGAAGGAAGGAAGGAAGGAAGGAAGGAAGGAAGGCCCACTAGAATCCCAGTGTAGGTGGCAAGCCCAGGGATTGTCTTTGCTGCCCGGGGCATCCACACGCTCACGTGTCCTGTCTCAGCGTCTGTCTCAGACCTACCTGTGGTAGCTCTTCCCGTGGATCAGGCCACGTGTCCTCATGTGTCCAGTGGCTCCATTTCGGCTTCATAGCTGGGGGGAGGGGCGGTCATGCCAACCCTTTTGCCGGGGCACCATGTGGTGTGGTCCAGGGCTGGCCCACCGGCCATTGCCCACTCCCCTGTACTGTCGCTCTGCCCCTGGCTCCCCAGCTTCCTAACTGCTCCCCAAGTCTCCGGAAACCCCCCCATTTGACTTTCCGGGGGGGGCTTTTGTTTGGTGGGATGCTGGGCTTTCCCTGAGATGCTCGGGAGTGAGCCCCAGGGGGCTCTGGTGCTGCCTGGCTGGCTGGTGCCCATCCCGCCGGCCCCCCTCACCCGGCCCCCCTCTCCCTCGCCCGCTGTCCGCGCCAGGGCTGCAGGCCTCGCCCTCGAAGCACGCCGGCTACTCGGTGCGGATGGAGAACACAGTCCCCATCGTCACTCAGGCCCCCGGAGCCCAGCCGCTTCAGATCCAGCCAGGCCTGCTGGCCCAGGTAACTCACGACGGGTGTCGCCGCGGTCGAGCTCCGCGGGGCTGTGTCTGCCAACTCCTGTGGTGGCAGTGTGTCCTTGCAGTGGGCCAGTGATGCCCTCACTGAGCCGGGTGGATTCCCTTTGGCACTAGAAGGGTCCCGGCTAATTATTATGGTTCTTTTCTCTTCCCTGTGCAGATTAACGTACGAGGCTTGGGGGGGAGTGACTCTTTGGGGTTTTTTTTGGGGGGTGCACTCCCCACAATTGACCAACCTGGTCCACTGCAGGGGTCTATGTCTGTGTTGAGGCCCCTGAGGTGCCGGGGACCCCTCGGCCCACCCAGCAGACAGAGCCCCGGAAACCCTGTGGTGTCAGGGATGTGTCCGGGTCTGGTGCACGTGCAGCAAGTGCCTTAACCAGCCCTGCCCGTCTCCTGGGGCGAGACGTGGGCCTGGGCCCTGACTCTGCTAACTCGCAGCGGCCAAAGGGTTATCAATTCAAATACTTGTGCCTCAACTTTCCCTCTTGAAAAGATAAAGATGGGGGCTTGAGCGATAGTACAGTGGGCAGGGCATTTGCCTTGCACGCGGCCGACCTGGGTTCAGGCCCCGGCATCCCACATGGTCCCCTGAGCACCACCAGGGGTGATTCCTGAGTGCAGAGCCAGGAGTAAACCCTGAGCATCACCATTGTGACCCAAAAAGCCAAGAGAGAGAGAGAGAGAGAGAGAGAGAATTTTCTGGAGGGCAGGAGGCTGTACCCAGCCACGATGCTCGGGGCTTCCTCCTGGCTCTGGGCTCAGGGATCACACCTGGCTGTGCTCGGCTGCTGGGGATCGAACCAGGGGCGTCTACGCGCACAAATGATGCTTTAACCCCTGTACTATCTCTCCAACCCCCAGAAAAACACGGTGGGATGTTTTGTGTTGTTTCGTTTGAACCACAGGGCGATCTCCTCCTCGTTCTGTCGTTGGACAAATAGGCCCTCCTAGCCTGAGTGCTCTGGGCAGGAGTCTCGGAGGGGACCATAGCTGCAGCTTCGGCAGGCGTGGGGGGGCGGGGGTCTAGGCTCGCTAGCAGGTACAGCCCCATCACGTCAGGCCCTTTAAAGCTGCCGGTGGTCCCAGCCCCACCTGCCCCACCCCCAAACAGCACGGGGCAGCGCCCTTGTTTCTGTATAGAAAATCAGACACCATTGCTAACTCAAGTCACACGGCAATCAGGTGACGAAACCCGGACACAGGTCCTGACGTCACCCACACACGCTCTGTTGCTTCCATAGAGCCATTGCTTTTGTGGGGCTCAGACACAGACAAATGCCAGCGTGGAGGCACCTTTGTTTCTGCACCCAGGTTCCCAGAGGCCCTTTGCCCAGTGTGTTGCTCAGAAGCAGTTTCCCTTTGAATGTCGTCCAAGTGCATCACTCTGTTCCTAACAACATCATTGTTTGCTAACTGAGCCCATAGTTTATCTCGACTGTTAATACTGTTTATTAGTTCTGGCAGGGCAAGGCCCAGTCCCACATTATTCTGCAAATTTTCAGGCTGGGGAGAGGTCGAGAGAGAACACAGGGGTTAAGACACTTGCCTTGCGTGTGGCAGCCCCCGTTTGATTCCCGGATGTGACGGGGGGTCCCCAGACCAGCACCAGGAGTGGTCCCTGATCCCGGAGTGAGTGAGGAGTAACCCTGAGCACCACCAGATGTGGCCCAAAAGCCAGAACAAAACCAGAACCAAACAAGTTCCTGGTCAAGTCTGGTTCTGCTCATGTGGATTTGCAGGGGCGGGGGGGGGGGGGACACTTTTGTTCAATTTTTTTTCAGGGGCCATACTCACCCCTGCTGGGGGCCACGAGGGCTGTGTGTGGTGGAAGGGGGTGGGGGTAGGGGCGGCTGGCCGTGCCGGGTTTGTCCAGGCCTGGCGTGACCCCAGTGCTTGAGTGTCCCACCGTCTCTGCCGTGTCAGTTAAAACATCTCTTACATCAGCTTTTAAGTTCCAGAACAAAAGCCAATTTGTAGTTATTGACTCCAATTGAATTTCTGTCTCCTTTAAGAACAATTGACATCTTGATCACGTTAAGTCGCTCCATCCAGGAACATGCTAGAACGCTGAACAAGTTCTCTTCCTTGGGCCAGAGAAACATGCTTTGCATGCAGAAGGCCCGGGTTCGGTCCCCGGCACCTCATGGTCCCCTGACCATTGCCTGGACTGCCCCCCACCCAGCACCAAGTCCCTAAGCACTACCTGATGTGGCCCCCAAACCAATATATAAAGCTACTGTCATCTCATTTCACTTCTTTGGTTGGGATAATTCCTAAATACTTTTTGTTGGACTGGAGCGATAGCACAGCGGGTGGGGCATTTGCCTTGCATGTGGCTGACCCAGGTTCGATTCCTCCATCCCTTTCGGAGACCCAGCAAGCTACCCAGAGTATCCCGCCCATCCAGCAGAGCCTGGCAAGCTACCCGTGGCATATTTGGTATGCTAAAAGCAGTAACAGGGGCTGGAGCAATAGCACAGCAGATAGGGCGTTTTCCTTGCACTCGGCCGACCCAGATTCGATTCCCAGCATTCCATATGGTCCCCTGAGCACCGCCAGGAGTAATTCCTGAGTGCAGAGCCAGGAGCAACCACTGTGCATTGCTGGGTGTGACCCAAAAAGAAAAAACAAAAAACAAAAACAGTAACAAGTCTCACAATGAAGACGTTACTGGTGCCCGCTCGAGCAAATCAATGAACAACTGGATGACAGTGCTACAGTGCTTTTTGTTACTTCAACTTTATTCTTTTCACTATGTCGGGGGGCTGGGGAGTCCCCTCCGGCAGTTGTTGGGGTTGTTTCCGGGGGTCTGGGTGGAGTCTCTGTGGCTGGGGGTTGGGTCCAGGGCTCGCACGTGCAAAGCATGTGAACCCCAGAGAAACCCCAGCTCCTTTGGGTTTCTCCCTCACCCCCAAATTGTTCACTTTTTCAACCAATTAATATTGAATTGCATGAAACATTCTTTCTGCTTTTAAATACTTGTGTTTTTTTGGGGGGGCCTTTGGTGGGGAGGGAGGTTGGGGCCACACCCAGCGATGCTCAAGGATCATTCCTGGTGGTGATAGAGGAACCAGATGGGTTGGCGGGAATCAAACCCAGGACAGCCGTGTGCAAAGCGAGCACCCTACCTGCT
The DNA here is from genome assembly GCF_027595985.1 of Sorex araneus. Taxonomy (NCBI): domain Eukaryota; kingdom Metazoa; phylum Chordata; class Mammalia; order Eulipotyphla; family Soricidae; genus Sorex; species Sorex araneus. Next base: position 437,401,882 of record NC_073302.1, on the reverse strand, counting down.
GGGCTATCTCACTGGCCTGTTGTTTATTTATTTATTTATTTTTAACTCTGATCTATTAATGGGGTACTCAGCGTGGCCGGATTCTTGTGAGGCTAAAGTCTCCTTCTGGGGCTGGTTCCTAGCACAGCGAGTGAGTACCGTGTCTTAGTATAGCAAAGAGGACACTTGCCTCTTACGTGGCCAATCCAGGCTCCATTCCGGGCATCCCATATGATCCCCCGAGCACTGTCAGGAGTGATTCCTGAGTGCAGAGCCACGACTAAGCCCTGAGCATTGCCAGATGAGCCTCCCACCAACCAAAAACTTTTTAAAAACGCAAAACTAAGAATAAAATCTCCTGTTTCTGAGATAAACTGTATTCATGTGTTTGTCTGGTTTGCTACTGGACTCACAGGCCACGTGCACAGCTGCAGGGTGGGCAGGACCCCCCACGTCCATCTCCATCCCCTCCACTTTTCCCAGCGCTCCCTTCAATGGACAGGAAGGGGCTCGCGGCCCCCCAGTCTGGTGATTGGGAGAAACAGCGACGCCATTGGAACTCACGCCTCGCTTCTCTCTCGGTCCATTTCTGGGGAGCGTCACGGAAGCTCCGGACACAGGAGTGACCGCTAAGCCTGTCCGATGGTGGACTAGGATTCTTCCCGTTTATGTCTGCTTGCATGTGTGTGTGTGTGGAAGTGTGTGTTACATGTGTGTGCGTGCATGCATGCGTCTGTGTGCGTGTGAATGTGTACGTATGTGTGCACACATGTGTGTGCGCGCATCCGTGTGTGATGCCTGGAACCCAGGCTCTCACACATGTGAGCCTGTGCTTTGCCTCTGAGCCCGGCCCAGCCCGGTCCTTCCTCTCAGAACCTTTCCATCTTCCCAGGGATTTGACCCAGGAAGGGTGACAGTGGCGTCATTCGCCGCCTTCCTCGTGCTGGATTGCTCTTTCCTTGCCCACCTTGTCAGCCACATATATGTTCTCCCTCTTGAGTTCTGCCCCACCCTTTACCTTCCCTTCCTTCCTCCCTTCCTCCCTCCCTTCCTTCCTTCCTTGTTCGTAGTTTTGGGTCATATCCATCAGTGCTCAGGGAACCGTGTGGGGTGCTGGTGATTAAACCTGGGCAAGTTAGGTGGCACCGCAATCTTTTTGCTTTCATTTCGGGGACCACACCCTGCAGTGCTCAGGGCTGACTCCCGACTCTCCACTCGGTGGTCACTCCTGGCGATGCTTGGGGACCATATGAGATGCTGGGGATAGAACCCGAGTCGGCCATGTGCAAGGCAAGTGCCCTGCCTGCTATACTATCGCTCCAGCCCATAAGCTTATTTATTTATTTATTTATTTATTTATTGCTTTTTGGGTCACACCCAGCAGGTTACGCCTGGCTCTGCACTCAGGAATTACTCCTGGCGGTGCTCAGGGGACCAAATGGGATGCTGGGAATCGGACCCAGGTCGGCCGCGTGCAAGGCAAACGCCCTACCTGCTGTGCTATCGCTCCAGCCCCCCATAAGCTTATTTCTAAGTCACGCACTTCTAGCGGATGCTTCCAGTGCAGGTGTCCACTGACCTCTGCTGCCCCGGAGAGTGGAGATTTCATTCTCACGTCCACTCCTTGTCCCGCTGGCACGCAAGTGCACGTGCCTGCACACTCCCTCTCTCATTCAGTCCTCCTCCCCGGATAATTGTAGCACTGCACTGTCGCACTGTCATCCCGTTGCTCATTGATTTGCTCGAGCGGGCACCAGTAACGTCTCCATTGTGAGACTTGTTGTTACTGTTTGTGGCATATCGAATGCGCCACAGGGAGCTTGCCAGCCTCCCACAATATAATTCAGCATGTCCGAGACCCTCACTCTCAGCTGAGGCTCCTGATCTCCTTTCCCAGGGTTACTGGCTGTCTCCGTTTCCCCTGGGTCCCTTTATGCTCCGTGAACACACGCAGCCCCCAGGCCTTCGGGACGTTGGTGCATCTCCGCTCACAGGCATCTCCTGCGCTTGGTCCCTGCTGCCTTTCTGACAGCGCGGGGAATTCTCCTGGCCCGGCACGGTGGCCTGGGTTGTCGTGCATCTGTGCTGGTTGTGTTTTCACAGGAATGACACTCAGAGGTGCCGGGGGACCCGGGATGACCCTCAGCAATGCCTCACCTGGCAGTGTGGTCCTGACGGTGTGGTTCCTGGCACATTGCCTTGAGGACCCGAGTCAGGGCCTCCCATCTGCTAGGCATACACGCTGCCACTCACACCACCCCCCGGCCCCACGGGGGTCTCATCTGACACTGACCGGGACCCCGGGTTTGCTTTCAAGTCAGTCTGGACGGCTTGTGGTTATTGTTTTGCTGATGTTTTCTTCCCTCTGTTGTCTCTGTCCCTTCTTTGTAATTTTTTTTGACATGTTGGGGAGCAGGGGGGTGCGTATACCCTGCCCTGTAGGGTACGGGGCCAGGGATTGAACCCGGGCCTCCTGTGTGCACAGTATTGCTCAGTCCTCTGAGGTCTCTCTGGCTCTCGGCGACTTACCCACTGCTTGGCGGTGCTGTGAATTGCTCTTGTGCTTTTTTTACATCTTCCCTCCCCTATTTATTTCTTACGTGTCCATATCTGTATTTATTTATTTATTTATTTTTGTTTTGGGGGTCACACCCAGCGATGCTCCGGGTTACTCCTGGCTCTGCACTCAGGAATTCCTCCTGGTGGTGCTCGGGGGAACCTATGGGATGCCAGGGATTGAACCCGGGTTGGCCACATGCAAGGCAAATGCCCTACCCATTGTGCTATTGCTCCAGCCCCATATCTTTATTTTAAAGGGGGCCATTTTCTGTGAGATTTCCTTTTTTTTTTAACCATTTAATTGTTTGTTTCTGTCCTCATAATTCTCCTAAGAGGTTTTTATTTATGTAAATAAAATACTTTATTTAAACATCCTGCTTACAGAGTTGCACATATACAGTTATTATGGGCTTTCACAGTTCCAGCACCAATCCCACCACCAGAGTGACCTTCCCTGGTTTCCCAGCCACACCCCCGCAAGTCTGCCCCCTTAGCAGACACACGATGATTTGTTTTATATTGCTTTTTTTTTCTTTATTTTTTTCTTTTTGGGTCACACTCAGAGATGCTCAGGGGTTACTCCTGGCTCTGAACTCAGGAATTACCCCTGGCAGTGCGCAGGGGACCATATGGGATGCTGGGAATTGAACCCAGGTCGGCTTCGTGCAAGGCAAATGCCCTATCTGCTGTGCTATCGCTCCAGCCCCTTAAATTGCTTTTTACAGCTAAATGGCTCATGGAATTGTCAAACATACTTTAGTAAAGGAAAATTTGTGAAAATTGTTATATCTCACCATGAGGTTGTTAAGCTTTTGTCTGAGGGTTTACTAATCTGTTCATTGTCAGTTGAACCTTCTATATTATTGTTTTTGTGTGTTGAGTCTAGTTGGCTTCTGTTATTATTCCCCATCTAATTTGGTGTGCTCCCTACTGGGATGTCAGTATTGCAGAATTTGGTGTGTGGTCGCATGACCCAGAAGCTTCAGAATCTGTAGAGCTGGGCCCATGAGTGGACATGGCAGCTGTGCGAGGTGGGCGTGGATTCTGGAGCTTCTGGAAGCATGGGGGGGGGGGGGCGGTCAGCGGAGGGAGGCTGCCTGCCCCCACTCTGAGAAGACTCCAGAATTCTTAGCCTCAACCCTGGAGTACCTGGAATTTTCCCAGTTCGGTGTCTCTGCAGAGATTCTTAGTGGAGTGGGGCCCTTGGCAGGGTGGCAGCAGTGGGGTGTGGTCAGCTGTCAGGGTTTTGGCTAAGCAGGGACTCATCCCACCCCCCTCCCAGGTGCGCCCCAGAGGTTCAGCCGGGAGACTGGTGTGCCCATGAATTTAACTGCGCGGCTTGCATCCCTCGGGTCGTGAGTCCGGAGAGCAGGGCTGGTGCGTGAGTCGTCGTGGCAGCGGCCATGGGGGCTGGACCCTCTTATTCTCCAAATAGACATTCCGATACTGACACCCACAGGAGTTCCGAATAGCTTTTTCACGCCGTCTTTTGGAAATAACATGTAAACATCTATTTTAGGGAAATGGCGGGGGATGTCGTTAGCCCCAAATTTGCTTTTTCAAAGTGATGTTAGTCAAAAGACATGCCTTTTGTAAGCTTTGAAATGATTTTCAATTCATATCCGTCGGAATGGTCCTGTCCGTGAGGTTGTTAGTTATTTAATATCTGAACTTGTAACTGGTTTTTATTTTCTTTTTCGTTTGTTTTTGTTTGGAGGCCACACCAGGAATAAGTCCTGATTGGCTTACTCCTGGCTCTGTGCTCGGGGATCACTCCTAGCAGGCTTGGGGGACCATATAGGGTGCTAGGACTCAAACCCTGGTCAGCCGTGTGCAAAGCAAGTGCCGTACCTGCTATAGTATTGCTCCAGTCCCTTGTTTGTTTTCTGGGCCACACCTGGCAGTGCTTAGGTGCTAACTCTTTGCAGGGTTCAGGGGACCATATGCGGTGCTGGGGATCAAACCCAGGGTCAGTCACATGCAAGTACCCGACCAGCTGTGCTGTCGCTTCAGCCCCCCTGCACCTGTTTTTAATCAAAACTTTTTTGTGTTTTGTTTTTGCACACTGTGTTTGAGTTCAGTATCCCTGAAAGGCAGTTGCCTATAGTTAATAACTTTGGCAGAATTACTTTCATTTTTTTAATACTTATTAGTCACTTTCTGTATAGTTCATGGGCAGAGCCTGGCAAGCTCCCTGTGGCGTATTCGGTATGCCAAAAACAGTAACAACAAGTCTCACAATGGAGTCGTTACTGGTGCATGCTCGAGCAAATCCATGAACAGCGGAACTACAGTGCTACAGTGCTATATAATTCATGGTTCCTGATTTTTCTGTTTATATAAAAGCAGAGCAATAAGCAACGGGCATATTGAAAAAACATAAGCAATCTCACTGAGGCCCGTATCATTATTTGGAGAGTGTTGGGGGTGGCCACACCTAGCAACGTTCAGGGTTTACTCCTGGCTCTATACTCTGGAATTACTCCTGGCATTGCTCAGAGGACCCTATGGAATGCCAGGATCAAGCCCGGGCCAGCCGTGTGCAAGGCAACTGCCCTACCCACTGTGCTAATGTCCAGCCATATCATTTCTACATACAAGCCACTGCTTATTTGTCCTTGACTCAGATCTGCATCCCAATCCCAGGGGCGCAGGGTTTTATGTATGAGCTTAAACACACAATCTGTGAGACAGCTGCCTACAGACATTACCTGAGACAATATCCCCCCAGCCCCCACCAAAGGAAGGGGAGTTATCACCGAAACACACGAAATTGTGCTGCTTTCAAAGCGTAACCTTGGACAACTGTATTCAGCCCGAATCATTTCATCACCACAGGCAAGAATGTTCGATACCCAGCATCCCATATGGTCCCCTGAGCACCGCCAGGAGTAATTCCTGAGTGCAAAGCCAGGAGTAAACCCTGTGCATCACCGGGTATGACCCAAAAAGCAAAATAAGGGGCCAGAGCGATAGCACAGCGGGTAGGGCGTTTGCCTTGCACGCGGCCGACCCGGGTTCGATCCCCGGCATCCCATATGGTCCCCCAAGCACCGCCAGGAGAAATTCCTGAGTGCAAAGCCAGGAGTAACCCCTGAGCATCGCTGGGTGTGACCCCCCCCCAAAAAAAAGCAAAATAAATAAAGTCTTTTATAAAAAAGAAAGAACCAGAAGAGTCAGCGTTAATCAAAAAAATCTCCATGCTTAGGAAGGGCACTGCTTGTGATTTCCAAACTATCTGCTTTTGCCTTGGATTTTTTTGTTTTGTCTTTTTGCCTTTTGGGCCACACCTGGCGATGCACAGGGGTCATCCTGGCTCTGCACTCAGGAATTACCCCTGGCGGTGCTCAGGGGACCCTATGGGATGCTGGGAGTCGAACCTGGGTCAGCCGAGTGCAAGGCAAACGCCCTACCCGCTGTGCTATCGCTCCAGCCCCGGCTTTTGCCTTTGAAAAGCCGCGATGCTTCTGAGTGAAGGTGAAAGTCCCTCGGTGGGACACTTGTCTGCTCCGAGATGCAGCAGGACCTGGGCGCCGGCCGGCAGCCCGGGCGCCGTGAGACGCGGGCTGGGACTCTGAGTTCTCACTGCTAAGCCCAGAGGGAAAATCGGAACGGAGGAGGTGGGGGGGGGAGACTGGATGGCCGGCAGCGGGCCCTGGTGGGCTCGGTCCAGCCGGCACAGCTGGGGGACAGAACCCGTCCGGAAAGGCACTTTCGGAAGCTGAGACGGCTCCTGCCCGGAGTGAGGCTCTGGGCTCCTTCCTGACCCACCGCCCTGTCTCCCGCCCGCAGCAGACCTGGCCGAGTGGCACCCAGCAGATCCTGCTGCCCCCCGCGTGGCAGCAGCTCACGGGCGTGGCCACCCACACGTCGGTACAGCACGCCACCGTGATCCCCGAGACCATGGCTGGCACGCAGCAGCTGGCCGACTGGAGGTAAGCTGGCCGGGAGCCGAGTCGGGAATGGGAGGCTTCTGTGTGTGTGTGTGTGTGTGTGTGTGTGTGTGTGTGTGTGTGTGTTTGGGGGAGGGGGTCAGGAGCCAAGTGGGAATGGGAGGCTTCTGGGTGTGCGTGTGTGTGTGTGTGTGTGTTTGGGGTGAGCCATGGAATGGGAGGCTTCTGGGTGTGTGTGTGTGTGTGTGTTTGTGTATGTGTGTGTTTGGGGTGAGCCATCGGAATGGGAGGCTTCTGGGTGTGTGTGTGTGTGTGTGTGTGTGTGTGTGTGTGTGTGTGTGTGTGTGTGTGTTTGGGGGAGCCATTGGAATGGGAGGCTTCTGGGTGTGTGTGTCTATGTGTGTGTTTGGGGGAGGGGGTCAGGGCAGCCTCCACCAAGCTCTCTTCCACTGAGCCATCACCACACCCTCATCCCAAGATGTCATTTAGGGGAAAATGGACAGACACACACACACACACACACACACACACACACACACAGAGCAGCCCCTGTGGTCCTGAAGCCCCCCTACGTGTGCTTCACCAACAGCCTGATTTGGTTTGGTTTGTGGCTGGCTCTCAGAAGTAACACTCCCCGCCCAGAGCACAGAACTCGGTTTCCCGCTAGAGGGGACGGAAGGGCACCAACCACGGCCCCTGAGCTAGGCAGGTGTCCTCGAGGGATCTGGGATGTGGGCATGCCAGGGCTGGGTCTGACGGTACGGAGGGGTGATGCCAGCAAGTCCACGTCTGTCCATAGTCCTGTCTGTCGGCCCCCAGCCCCACACACCCACCAGTGTGTGGGAGCCCCCCGCCCCTCCTCCACTCACCGACTTTCCTGGGGTCACTCCAGGAAAGTGACCTTCCACCTGCCCCACCCCAATCACCCGTGCCCCCTGGAGCGCCCCTGGGCCAGTGCAGAGACTGATGTCAATCCCCAATGTGGGTCCTAATTGCCCGTGGTCCTGGGCTGTCAGCCCGGACACACCCCTCTTCCTTAGACCATTCCGCACCAGCTAATTAAGAGCTGGGGTGCTTGGGGAGATCCAAGCCCCGTCACACCCCACTTGCGGCGTCCTCTTGGGACAAGGCAGAACCAGCTCCTGACTCAGCCCTCACTCCCCGCGGCCACACCCCATCCCCCACCCCGTCAGTACAGGGTCTGGAAGGGAGTTCCCTGGCCCAAGCCCCAGCCCAGACTCAGGCCAGCAGGGTCCAAGGCCAGCTAAGACTTTGCATGCGTCACCGGGGCTCAAACATCCCTTCCCCTGACAAAGTCCTCGCCACAGACACTCCGTGGGAAAGGGCAAGTAGGCATGTCTGCCACGAACCATACGAAGCCCTGTAAGACTGGCTTTGCAGAGCAAGGAGCCCGTCCCGTGTTAGGGGCACCCACCTCCCAGCTTGGTGGAGGGGGCAGGGGGGCTCCTGCTCTCACCTGATTCACATCCTCTTTTGTTTTGTTGGGGCACCACACCTGGCAGTGCTCGGGGCTTACTCCCGGCAGTGCTTGGGGTCCATATGGGGTGCTGGGGGTTGAACCTGGGTCATCCATGTGCAAGGCAAACCCCTTACCGCTGTACTCTCTCTCTCTCTCTCTCTCTCTCTCTCTCTCTGGCCCCTCTCTCACGCTCTGGAATGTGCTATCGTTGCCCTCTTCCCTTTTAATAAAATTTCATTACTTCACTATTTGTCTCCTCCTGAAATTCTTTGCAAGAATAGGCTGCAGGGGCTGGAGCGATAGCACAGCGGGTAGGGCGTTTGCCTTGTACGAGGCCGACACGGGTTCGATTCCCAGCATCCCATATGGTCCCCTGAGCACCGCCAGAGTAAAGAAAAAAAAAAGAAGAATAGGCTGCAAACTTGAGGACCCCAGCAGAGGTCAGGACAGACTTTCTTGTTTGTTCGGGGGCCACACCCAGCGGTGCTCAATGCTTGCTTCTGGCTCTGTGCTCAGGGGACCATACGGGCTGAAAGGGATGGAACCCAGGTGGGCCATGCATGGGGCAAGCGCCCTTCCACTGTGCTCTGCTCCAGGCCCAGGAGGGACTCTCCCCTCCGGGCAGAGAGCGCAGTCCCTCACCCCTGCCTGAGAAGCCCATTCCCCACACACTCAGGTGCTTGGGCCAGTTCCCAAGCCTCAGAGATTAAGTGCATCTCAGGGACTACAGTAACCCCCAGCCACTTCTCCAGGGACCAGGGGGGTCAAGTGCAGGGGAGGACACAGCACCCCGTAAGGACTGTTGGAACAGCCCATTGTCAGGGTTTCTTATCAACATGGGTCTGGCTGTTACTAATTTTTATTCCATGCCCCAGTTTATACACATCTAGTCAGCCTCTGGTTAATCTGATTATTCACCCAGAAAGCATGTGAAGACGGGTCAGCTGCTGCACTGCTTATCCTACTGAGGCCATCCAAGATCATGCTAAGTTTCCCAACTCCCAAGACAGGTGCCTGGCGTCCTGCTTCCAAGGCAGGGTCTCCCCCTCAACAAGGTGGGGCTCGCTCCCTGCCCCCCGGACTCACAGACAGACAAGGGACACCGAAGCCCTTTGTGGGTTCTAGAATGAAATGCACAGGGCCAGAGAGATAAGGCCCTTGCCTGGGATGCTGGCTGACCCGGGTTCAATCCCAAGCACCCCATGTGGTCGCCCAAGGCCCTGCCAGGAGTGAACCCTGAGCATCGCAGGGTGGGCCCCCAAAGCCAAAAGGAAGGACCCTCCCAGGCTGCCAGCTGTGCGGAGGGGCCCGAGAAAGCTGCGGTGGGTGAATTCGCCTCTGTTGGGTCCGGTCCTGTTCTCGAAGGGGCCACCTTGCCCCTCTGGCCTTTTAACAAAATTCCCGAGTGCAGAGTCCGGAGTGAACCTGGCGTGGGGGGCCTGCAGATAGCTCAGAGCTCCCCTTACCCCAGCCCTGCAGGGGCCAGGCGCCCACCTCGCCTACAACACTCCCCCAGGCGGCTCCCCAACCCCTCGCCCCCGGCCCCGCCCCCAGAGAAGCCCCTCCCACTAACAGCCCTTCGCCCTCCCGCCCCCGCAGGAACACGCACGCCCACGGCGGCCACTACAACCCCATCATGCAGCAGCCCACGCTCCTGACCGGCCACGTGACGCTGCCCGCCGCCCAGCCCCTGAACGTGGGGGTGGCCCACGTGATGCGCCAGCAGCCCACCAGCACCGCCTCGTCCCGGAAGAGTAAGCAGCACCAGTCGTCGGCCAGGTAGGGCGGCAGAGGCGCGGGCCGTGCCTTCCCCCTGGCGCCTGCGCAGAGGCGGTGTCTGGGCTCGCTGTGAATGTTGGGGGGAGCTGTCAGAACTCACTGAGCACTTTAGTCGAGCACTTCATTGAGCACCCAGCGGTGCTCAGGCATACCGGATGGGGTACTGAGGCTAACACTGGGGTCAGCAGCGAGTCAGGCAGGTTCTAGCCCTGCAGCCCTCTTTGAGCATTTCAGTGAACCTCAATAAATCTGATTTTTTTTTTAATCTGACTTTTGGGTGGGCTGGAGCGATAGCGCAGCGGGTAGGGCGTTCGCCTTGCACACAGCTGACCCGGGTTCGATTCTTCTACCTCTCTTGGAGAGCCTGGCAAGCTACCGAGAGTATCCCGCCCACATTGCAGAACCTGGCAAGCTCCCCGTGGCGTATTCGATATGCCAAAAACAGTAACAACAAGTCTCAGAGTGGAGACGTTACTGGTGCCCACTCGAGCAAATCAATGAGCAACAGGATGACAGTGACTTTTGGGACCAGAGACTCCTGACATGACTGCGTGTGGCCCAAAAATCAAGAAAGAAAAACATCATCCTACTCTTTGCTGTTACTTCGGGGGCAGGGGGTGGGGTCTGCATGGACCAGGGGAATCCACAGCAGATCCGTGATCACACCCCTGAGTCACTGTCAGCAGGTCAGCCCCGCCAAGAGGACCAACAGGGGGGGGGGTTGAACTGAGCACCTTTGTCCCCCCCCCCCATATGGGGGCAGCGAGGACCCAGCCTCCCGTCCTGTTCGCAAGAGTGTAGCGGGTAGGATGTTTGCCTTGCATGCTGTGGACCTGGGTTCAATCCCTGGCATCCCATAATGTGCCCTGAGCATCATAGGGTGTGGTCAAAAAAAATTTAACAAATCTTATTTTTTTAAAAAACAGACCTTTTGGGGCTGGAGCGATAGCACAGCGGGTAGGGCATTTGCCTTACACTCGGCCGACCCGGTTTCCCGTCCCAGCATCCCATATGGTCCCCTGAGCACTGCCAGGGGTAATTCCTGAGTGCATGAGCCAGGAGTAACCCCTGTGCATCGCCGGGTGTGACCCAAAAAGCAAAAGAAAAAAAAATGGACCTTTTGAGACTGGCTGGTGAAGGCCGGGTGGCTGCAGGCTCACAGCCCAGCCGAGAGTCCCTGATCAGAGCGGGCCGGTGCGGTGCTGCTTCTTACAGCCAGGTGCCAGAAACGAGGTCCGACTCTCATCATTCTTCTCCAAAAATTAAATCCAAGGGCTGACTTCCCCACCCCACCCCCAAGTTGTCATCCTTGGAGCTGAAGACGTACCTAGTAAGTGGGTAAAGCACTGGCCTTGCAGGCGGCCAACCTGGATTCGATCCCCACCGTCCCAGATAATCCCCCTGAGCACTTCCAGGAGTGACTCCTGACATGACTGCGTGTGGCCCAAAAATCAAGAAAGAAAAACATCATCCTACTCTTTGCTGTTACTTTGGGGGCAGGGGGTGGGGTCTGCGTGGACCAGGGGAATCCACCGCAGATCCGTGATCACACCCCTGAGTCACTGTCAGCAGGTCAGCTCTGCCAAGAGGACCAACGGGGGGGGGGGGGGGGTTGAACTGAGCACCTTTGTCCCCCCCCCATATGGGGGCAGCGAGGACCCAGCCTCCCGTCCTGTTCGCAAGCCCCTCCCCGCTTGTCACCGCCCAGCTGGCCTTAGGAAGGCCTGTCGCCAACGCCGCTCAAGATCACGCCGTAGGGAAAGGCACGCGTGTGTCTATTTTTAATCCCCGTGCCTGGGGCAAGACCATCTGAGGAGCCAGAAGGCCCTTCCCTGGCGGGCGTGGGCAGGCGTGCAGCACGTTGGCGAGCCATGCCAGGCGCAGCTACTCCCCTGCTGGGGTGGTGGAAACATGATCTCCAAACACAACGGGACATATTAGTGACAACAAACACACGGGTCTCTGGAAGCACCCGCAAAGGAGCAGCGGCCTTCTCAGTCAGCGGTCCCCACCAGGCCCCCGGAAGGGGGCGGGGGTCTCCCCGTCCCGGGATCCAGGCCAGGTAGAGAATTCAATGAGCTCTCGGGGGCTGGAGCAATAGCACAGCGGGTAGGGCGTTTGCCTTGCACGCGGCTGACCCGGGTTCGATTCCCAGCATCCCATATGGTCCCCTGAGCACCGCCAGGGGTGATTCCTGAGTGCAGAGCCAGGAGTAACCCCTGTGCATCTCCAGGTATGACCCAAAAAAAAAAAAAAAAGAATTAAATGAGCTCTCGTCAAGGATTTGTTCCACCTGGCCGCTCTCCCTCTCGCTAGAAGGTGCTAGAACCTCTAAGGGCCTATCGGAGCCTCCAGTTTCATTACCGACTGGCTTTGGGCTGGCCCTGATGGATTCATCAAGGTCGGCCTCGGTCGCTGGGGATAGGGTCAGGGTCGGGGAAGATTTTGAGTCGCTGAGGTTGCCAGAAACAGTTGGATGAGGAATTCCAGGTCGCGGCAGAGCAAGGTGAAAAGGCCTCGTGTGGGGCCGCAGACAGGACCCCGGGGTCAGACGTGTGTGCCGGGCGGCGGGTCCCTTCTGCCCCGTCTCTGAGGCCGCCGTGCCTCCCTCTCTCCCGTGTGGCCTGTTCCCCTGACACGCCAGCCTGACAGCTCCCCGCGGGCCTCGCGTGTTGCTCTCTGTACGTGCATGCGAACGTTTTCCTGGCCGTGCCCCCTCCCAGAAAGAGAGAGGCGAAGAGCTCGGGCTTCCCCACGGCCGCCCGCGTTAGCTCCGTCAGAAGCAGCCGCGTTCACTTAGTACTGGAGAGTCTTCCGCCCGCTCAGCCACCGGCCCGGAGAGCAAAGCTCTGTGGGGGTGGGGAGAATGTCGAGAGGTGCACGGACAGGTTTGGGGCGGGGGCCAGTCCTTGAAGACCCTTAAGATGGGTGGCCTTGAGGCAGACGGCCCTGAAATCCTGGGCACCCGCCGGCCCCTCCTGCCCCTTCCCAGGAAGAGGCACAGATCAGGACACTGATGTCCTGGGGTGCCCCTGAGGGCAGTTCCGGAGCCAGAGTGACCCTCCGGGCCCTTTCGCAGCTCACTGGACAGGGCCCGGCCTGGTGTTTCTGTTTTTGGGTGTTTTTTTTGGGGGGTCACACCTGGCGATGCACAGGGGTTACTCCTGGCTCTACACTCAGGAATTACCCCTGGTGGTGCTCAGGGGACCATATGGGATGCTGGGAATTGAACCTGGGTTGGCTGCGTGCAAGGCAAACACCCTACCGGCTGTGCTATCTGGCCTGGTGTTTCTGGACAGGCGGCTGCAGAGGGATGCAGGGGCCAGGCTCACACCCACAGCACAGTCCGTGTTGGCAGGGGGAAGGGCCTCAGAATGTGTCTGATCTTCCTTTGCTGGCACTCAGGGTGACATTGTGGTGCTCAGGGCTTACTCCTGGATCTGTGCTCGGGAATTAGTGTTTGTGGGCCTCTGGGGACCATCTGGGGGTCGAACCCGGGTCGGGCACGTGCAAGGCAAGCGTCCTCCCCGCTGTCCTGTCACTCTGGCTCTGCCTCATCGTCTGTTCCTTGGAAAGCAGGAGGTGTGGGTGGCACTCGGGACCCTCTCGATGATGGGGGTCTGGAGGAAACAGGGGAGGGTCCTGGGAATGCGACTGCTGCCCAAGCGATCGGGACCGGTGTGGGGGGGTGGTCCAGGGGCGATCTGTGGGGGGCTCCCTCCCTGAGCGGCCGCGGCTTTGTCGTTCCAGGAACGTCTCCACCTGCGAGGTGTCGTCGTCTCAGGGCGTGAGCTCCCCGCAGCGGTCCAAGCGGGTGAAGGAGAGCACGCCGCCCCGCTGCGCGCTGGTGCACGGCAGCCCGGCCTGCAGCTCATCCGTCACCTGCGGCTGGGGCGACGGGGCGGCCAGCAGCACCCGGGAGCGGCAGCGGCAGCCCATCGTCATCCCCGACACCCCCAGCCCCACGGTCAGCGTCATCACCATCAGCAGCGACACGGACGAGGAGGAGGAGCAGAAGCACGCCCCCACCAGGTGAGGCTGCGCGGACGCCAGACCTGACTGTGACCCCCGGGACTCGGGCTCGGCACCCCCGACGCCGCCGTCCACCCCCGGAGGCTGGATCCGGCGCGCGGTGGTGACCTCACGTGATGTCCTGACAGTGGCAAGCTGATGGCCCGGAATTGTTTCGTGTCGAGACCGAATCACATGGGGGGGGTCCTCAAATACCGCCCCCAACTGTGAGACATTTGGGGCCCAGTGGGGCCAGGGCGCAGGTGGGTGTGGGGTGGGGGCCGGAGTCGGTTCGCTTCCACCCTCGGAAGCTGCAAAATCTCCACCCCACCCCCACCCCCGCCCCGGTTCTTGATTTTACTCCACGTTCACCGGTCGCGAACTTTCTCCACACACCGCCCGGGCGCACCCAGAAATGGCTGTAATTGTCCGATTCATCCGAAGTTTCCCGGTGTCTGATTAACCTAATCTTCCAAACTGCCGGCTGGCTGCGCCCCCGGGGGCTGCTGCTGTTTATTCCGAAGGAGTTGGGGTGCGGGTCTCCTCCCCGGGTGCTTCCGGGGAGAAGGAAGGAGTGTTGGTTGTGTGAGCCAGGCTGTTGGCCCCCCGCCCCCAGAGACCCCCTCCGGGCCCCCTAACCGCCCCTCACCCCACCAACCCCAATCTTGCCTCTGTGGAACCCTCAGTCCTCGAGCTCTACCTCCCCAGGGGTTGGGGGCGGCCTTGCACACCCTAAGTCTCAGGACCCCAGCCCAGCACTGCCCCTGCACCCAGGACCAAATAAATGCACAGGCAAATGTTCGCCATTACCCCGGGTGATCCCCACCCCCACTGATTGGATGCCTCGACACTAATCAGTAATCACGAGTTCTTCTGATTAGCTATTAAATCCCCATGCTCGCTCCGAATCTGACAGAATGTGCTCTCAGAGACTGATTAAAACTTGCCCAAGTGCTCGGGCCCTGCCCCGGGCCGCCCTGCCCCTCCCTCGGTGTCGTGTTGTTGTGCTTTTGCTTTTCTTCACCAACCCCCCGGGCAGCCGCCCTCCCAGCCGCCCTCCTTTCTCAGGTACCGGCTCCCCCATGACTGTTCTCGGACCCGTGCCTGGCCCCACTGCCTGTTCAGATCGGGCTCCCTGCCTTGGTGTCAGCCCCTGGCCTCGGGCCCAGCACAGGCCAGTGGCGGGCTCCCGAGGGGCGGGGGACGGGCTGGGGACGGAGCTCAGGGGTGGAGTTTCGACCTCACGTGTGTGGGGCCCCAAAGGTAAGGGCGGCCAGAAATAAGGAAGAAGGACGCAGGGGCCTCTCGTCACTGTCGGCCACCGGGAGGGGGAACCGATTGTCCTTTTGAAAATCTGAGCCGGCAGGCGGCAGACCCAGGTCCAATCCCCGGCACCTCTCAGGGTCCCCCTGAGTGCCGCCGGGAGTCATTCCTGAGTTGCAGAGCCAGGAGTAGACCCTGAGCACCGCTGGGTGTGACCCAAAAACAAACAAACATAAATAAATAGATAAAAGCATGCATGGGGCGAGACTCTCAGGAAGAGGGGGACTGACGGGGAATGGAGGGACGGAGGAGGATGCACAAGTCGGGGAAGGAAGCAAGGGTCCTCTCCCAGCCACATCAAGGCCACATCAAGGGCAGAGACACGCCCCCCTGTCCCTGCCTCCTTCAGTGCGGGGTCAGGGCTAGGAAAGAGGGCCGCTGAGCACAGGGGCGCCTCACCTTTGCCACCGAGGGGCCCGCCTGCCGGCGACAGCGACAGGGCCCGGAGCCGCCAGCCCTGATGGGGAGAGGCAGGCGGCAGATCTCGTGAGAGGGTCCAGTCGCCCGTGGTGACAGGAAGCTCAGTGAGATCAAGTGATTGCTGCCAGGGCCCTGGAGAGAGATAGCACAGGGGTGAAGGTGCTTGCCTTACGTCCAGCCGGCCCCCAAGCTTCGTCCCCAGCACCACCGGTCTCGACCCAGAAGCCCCTAGAGAAAAACTCGCTTTGGGAGCCAGGAGGTAGGGGTGTGTCCCTGCGTCTGGCGGGACGCAGCAGAAACCAGCAGGAGACAAGTCACCGCCTCACCAGACGCGTCGCCGGGACCTCCTCGGGCTCCCGGCCCTGAGCTGCTGGAAATGGGACCCGAGTGAAGAGCTGCAGGAGCCCCCCGGGGTCACTGCCGCAGAGCAGGACGTCAGCGCTGGACACTGGGGAAGGGGCGGGGACTAGCAGGGGACAGGTGTGGACCTAGAGCCCTGTGACCCCCCACAGCCGGTGGAGGCCCCCGGGAGGGGATGGATGGAGAGAACACAGAGGCACAGCTGTGGCCGGAAGTGGTTTCGTAACGCAGAGGGCCTTAGGGCCACCCTTCCCTGGTGGGCAGGAGAGACCGACAGATTCAGGGCAACCATCAGTCAGTCCTGCTTCCTCCTGGACCCTGATTTCTTTGACAGGTGGTCACAGAGGGGGCTGGAGCAGTAGCACAGCGGGTAGGGTGTTTGCCTTGCACGTGACCAACCTGGGTTCAATTCTCACCATCCCATAGGGTCCCCCGAGCACCGCTAGGAGTAATTCCTGAGTGTAGAGCCAGGAATAATTAATTCCTGTGCATTGCCGGGTGTGACTGTGACGCAAAAAGGGAAAGAAAGAAAGAAAGAAAGAAAGAAAGAAAGAAAGAAAGAAAGAAAGAAAGAAAGAAAGAAAGAAAGAAAGAAAGAAAGAAAGAAAGAAAGAAAGAAAAAGGAGGTTGAGGAAAGAATGACCTCAGGGTGCGAGTGACAGCACAGCCCGTAGTACAGCTTGATTCCCGGCATACACAGCCAGGAGCGTCCCCTGAGCCCTGCCAGGTGTGTGACCCCCAAAAAAAACAAAAATAAAAAAGAAATAGAATCACGTCATGATGCCCCGGGTGTATCTGCGTGTCCACACGCCTCCTGCACTGCCGTACACAAGCGTGTGCCCCGCCCGCTCAGAAGGGCACGGAGGCACCAGCTCTGGAATGTAGAATCGCCCTCGCACATGACCTTGCGTCAGGTGCCGCCTGCCCCCCGGAAGGAGCCGCTTGCCCTGGAGGCTTCCCGCCCGCCCCCCAGGGGAGGCAGCTCGCAGGTCAGGCGCGGGGGCCGGGGGGCAGCTCAGGGAAGGAGGGAGCCCCGTCGGGACAGCTCAGCGGCAGTGCAGGTCAGCAGCCCGGGCCCCAGCGGGGCTGAGCACTCGGATTCACGGCGAGAGGACCAAGGGGGCCCCCAGCCGCGCGAGAAGCTGCTCGGGGCAGATGCACATCGCTGCAGTCGGGGGAACTGCACCCGCGGTGGTGAGCACGCAGAGACGCCGCAGGGCTGGCACTCTGGGAAGAGGGGAGCCAAGGCCTGGGTCGCGCATCACACGGCCCGGCACGTGTCTCGAGGCAAGAGCCGGAACCCGGGCCTGGAAGAGGCGACGGGCTCCTTGCGTGCTCACAAGCCACAGGAGTGGCACGCACGTGGGTGTGACGGTGCCACCCACAGTCAGGGTCACGAAGAAGACACGGTCACGCAGGGCCGAGCCCCTCGGACAGGCATCTGGAGCCGCCCGACTCGCCGGAGGGAAGCGGGAAGGGGGTGGGCGGGGGGGGGGGCGGGGGAGTCTCGGCCACGGGCATCAAGTCCCCCTAAACACGATGCTGGCCCCCACCCCTCCCGGCTCCGCCACCCCTCATTGTGACCCAGGGCCCAATTGCACTGCTGTACACTTTATTTTTTTTTTTTAATTTATTTATTTTTAATTAGAGAATCACCGTGAGGGTACAGTTACAGATTTATACACTTTTGTGCTTATACTTCCCTCATACAAAGTTTGGAACCCATCCCTTCACCAGTGCCCATTCTCCACCACCCGTAAACCCAGTGTCCCTCCCACCCTCCCCAATCCCATCTCCCCCCCACCCCACCCTGCCACTGTGGCAAGGCATTCCCTTCTGTTTTCTCTCTCTAATTAGCTGTTGTGGTTTGCAATAAAGGTGTTGAGTGGCCGCTGTGCTCAGTCTCTAGCCCTCATTCAGCCCGCAACTCCCTTCCCCCACATGGCCTTCGACTACAATGTAGTTGGTGATCGCTTCTCTGAGTTGACCTTTCCCCGGAACGTGAGGCCAGCCTCCAAGCCATGGAGTCAACCTCCTGGTACTTATTTCTACAGTTCTTGAGTGTTAGTCTCCCACTCTGTTATTCTATATACCATAGATGAGTGCAATCTTTCTATGTCTGTCTCTCTCTTTCTGACTCATTTCACTCAGCATGAAACTTTTCATGCCCATCCACTTGACTACAAAATTCTTGACCTCCTTTTTTCTAACAGCTGCATAGTATTCCATTGTATAGATGTACCAAAGTTTCCTCAACCAGTCATCCGTTCTGGGGCATTCGGGTTTTTTCCAGATTCTGGCTATTGTAAACAGTGCTGCGATGAACATACATGTGCAGATGTTGTTTCGATTGTACTTTTTTGCCTCTCTGGGATATATTCCCAGCAGTGGTATTGCTGGGTCAAATGGGAATTCAATATCTAATTTTTTGAGAGTCGTCCAAATTGTTTTCCAGAAGGGCTGAACCAGTCGGCATTCCCACCAGCAGTGAAGAAGGGTCCCTTTCTCCCCACATCCTCTCCAACAGCACTGCTGTACACTTTAAACTGTTGTTAAAAACGGTGATTTCAAGTCTATTCTTACCCAATAAAATATATTTTTTTAAAAAATAAGGAACTTAAGAGTTGTGCTTCTGTGGCACTTTCGTTCTTTGTTTTGTTTTTGTCTCGTCTGGGCGGCCGCGGCCGGCGATTGCTCAGGCCTCGACTCCTGGTGCTGTGTTCAGGGATCAGGGACGGGCTCTGGCCGCGTGCAAGGCAAGCGCCTTACCCACTGAGCGCTCTCTCCGGCCCCCTGGCAGGGTTCAAACCTGACTCTCTCCCTAACCGCTCACGGGCCCGGAACAAGCCCACGACCCCCACACCTGACGCTCTTCCCCTCCTACGCCCGCTGTGAGGGGTGTCGGAGCGGTAACAGCACACCCCCAACTCCCCGCCCCGTGTATGTTTCCTGGGCTCGGTGGTCAGCACCAAGGGAGTGAAATATGCCCGCTCTCCCGACGCAGACTCCGCAGGAAGCAGGGGCGCAAGGGAAGGCCCGGGAAGAGGGGGTTGTGGAGAGGAGTCTTGTTTGTTTGTTTTGGGGGGCCTGGCTGTGCTCAGGGGTCACTCCTGGCAGTGCTCGGGGGGGGGGGACCCTAGGAGATAGATGCCAGGGACCCAACTCGGGTTGGCCACGTGCCGGGCAAGCGCCCTCCCCTCTGGACTGTCTCTGGCCCCAGAGATAAATCTTGACCCCGTCTTGAAGGCTGCAGTCAGTCGAGTGCAGCGACGGTGAGAAATCAGAGCCCTCGCGCCGTGCGCTCTCCGAGTGGGAGGGGGCGGATTCCTGCCCTCCCCGTCGTCAGAGCAGCGGGAGAGGCCCCGTTGCCAGGACAGCGCCCAGTGCTGGCTTCACTTGTGATGAGCTGCCGAGAGCCGGGGACTCACTCTCACCCTGCAGCCCTCGCTCCCGTCCGGCCGCTCCTCGAGGCACTGAGGGTCTTCGATAATAGTCGGGAGCGAGCCCCCCTCTCCCCCCGTCCCCCGGGCCTGCTGAACTGGTGTCTCGAGGGCAACTTGCCAACAGCCCAGCTGACACCCACCTTTCCCAGCCAGCTCTCAGACCTCCGCAGGCTGGACACTGGGGCCACGCTGGCCGTCTCTCCAGGGCTAGCAGAGCTGTCGGGGCGGAGGGGTGGCGGGGAGGGGGGGGGTCTCAGGCAGGCACTCGGCTGCTCCAGACAGAGGGCCAGGACCCACGGGATGGGGGCGGGGCTCCCTCCACCCCTCACTCCCTGCAGGCGGGGACCCCAGAGCCTCAGGCCATAGAGCCCAAGGCTGTCACCATCGTTTAAGCCTTGAGAAAGCCACCGTGGGTGACGCGGTCTCACCAACACCACCTGGCCCGTTGTGAGTTCAGCGGGACCCCAGAGGCGAGACTGTTCTTGGGGCCCCGATGCTTGTCCCCCAGTCCCCATCTCTGGGCTCTGAGTAAGCTCAGGCTGACTCTTATGGCGGCTCGTGTGCGAAGGTAGCGCGTGTGTTTAACCCACACGTTTTCTTGGCTCTGGGGGGTGAGGTGTCCCGGGTTCCCTGGCCTGGCCTGCACGGGTCAGGCGCTCTGGCTACAGGGCTTTCTTTCTGACTCGCTTTTTTGTCCTAGCTTTTCATTTGGGGACCATACCCCGAGGGGCTGGGTGGGGGGAGGGGTCACTCCCTCTGATGGGGGGATCAGGATCAGCCCGCAGAGACTCCAGCCCTTGGCTGCATGTCCCCGGCTCCGAGAGACGCTTCCTCGCGATGCCGTAGCCCCTGGGGCCGCCAGCATGTGCGGGGTCTCCCTTCCCCCAACCGTACCCCCTGTTCCTATCTAGCCGATGGGCAGCAGAGCCGGGATCCCCATGCAGGGACGTATTTGGGAGCTCCCTCTGTCTACATGGAGGGTGCAGCGGCCACGTGACGGGTGCTTCATGCCAAGAAAACCCGGGTGTTTCTGGTGCGTGGCGCGCCCGGCCGGCCCAGAAGGGCAGAGACCGCGGGAAGCCTGTGTCCCTGCAGGCCCTGGCTCCCTCTCCGTCCTCAGGGGCCCCTCTCCTCGCCTCACACGGCCCCTTTGCACCTCCTGCCACCTGGGGTCCCTTCTCCCCCACGGTTTTGGCTCAGGAACCAGAGTGTCAGAGTCTCCACGGGTGGGCATGGGCCTCTACTCTCCCCGGACCCCCAAGGTCCCATTTGCTATATGTTTTCTATGTTTGAATTTTTTTTTTTTAATTGAACCATGCCCCTTTGCCCGTTTCAAGTATGCAGCTCAGTGCCTCACAATAAGCTACATTTACAATTTAAAAAAAAATAAAGTGCAACAAGTAAGGTGTTTGCCTTGCATGTGCCCAGCCTGGGTTTGATCCCTGGTTCCCCATATGGTCCTTTGAGCTCTGCCAAGAGTGATTTTCTGGGCTGGAGCGAAAAGTACAGCAGGTTGGGCATTTGCCTTGCACGCGACCAACCCAGGTTCGATTCCCAGCATCCCATATAGTCCCTCGAGCACCACCAAGAGTAATTCCTGAGTGCAGAGCCAGGAGTAACCCCTGTGCATCGCCAGGTGGACCTTCCAAAAAAAAGTATTTTCCAAGAGTAGAACTAGGCATAAGCCCTTGGGTTTGCTGGGTATGGTCCCAAGACAAGACCAAAGGAAAACCATGTCCCCGTCGCTAGTGTTAAGGGTGTGGTTCAGTCGTAGGAGGGGGCTGCTGGCCATGTCTGGTCCAAGCCTCCCAGCCCTCCTGGCAACCTTGGCCACTTCGTGTCCGCGCCTTTGCCCATCCAGGCACCTTGGAGGGAGCGGAATCGGCAGTGGTGCTGGCTTTCGAGTCTGGCTCCTTATGTGCGGCCAGACACTTCCCAGGTGCAGTGACACTCTGCTGAGTGAATAAGGCGCGCATGCCTGCCCACTCACCCGTGCATGGCACCTTCTGGCTCTTGCCAGACTCCTGCTGCAGTGGGCAGGGTCCCTGCTGTAACACACACACACACACACACACACACACACACACACACACACACACACACATACACACACACAGCAGGCGTGTTCCCGGGTCCTCTGGCAACTCTCCTGCATCCCTCTGTCCCGGCGACTCCCTGCATTTGCCTGGTTCTGCTTGGTAAATGGGCCACCAAGTCTTCATAGCCCAGAATTGTATTTGGTCAGAGTTCAGAGGCGGGGCTGGAGAGGAGCACAGGGCCGGGTGCAGGCCTTGCCCGCCAGGTTCCTGGGTTCTGGGCCTGGCCCTGCATGGTCCTCTGTCTTAGTGCTTCCAGGAGTGGCCCAAAAACCCATCCGTCAACCCCCTCCAAAAAGTTCACCTGCAGGCGGGAGAGATTGCGCCGGGGTCAGGGCGTTTGCCTGGCGTCAGCCCGGCCTTGCTTCCTGGCACAGCGTCAGGTTCCCCGAGCAGCCACCAGGAGTGACCTCTGAGCACCTCGGGGTGTGGCCCAAAAAGCAAAACAGCAACAGACAGTTTGACATGGTGAGCGAGCGCCAAGTTCCTGCCTCCATGCACCCCTGCCCCTGGGCCTTGTGGCTGTTGTCACCTGCTGGGGACTCGGCTCGGGACCCCGCTGCCTTGCAGGCTGTTCCCAAGGTGTCTCCTGTTGAGATCATCGTGTTCGTGCAGCCCAGGGGTCCTCGTCCCGCAGGGCAGAGACAGGCGGCGTCTCCGGGTCCCTGCTTGGGAATCCCCAGCCCCCCACCCCCTCATCACCCATGTCCAGCCTGACGGAGACCCTGCCAGCAAGGCCTGGCCCTCCTAGAAGCCTTTCAGCTTCCGGAGGTTTCGGGGCCGGCCCGTGTCCCCATGCCCACAGGGGAGGGTCACTCAGGGCAGTTCAGGAACCAGAGCGCCGGGCCCTGCTGCCCCGCATTTCACTGAGGCGGCGACTCTTAGAGCTGAATGGCCACTGCCAGGTCACGCCACCAGCACGTGCTGCAGGGGACAGAGGCCGGGGGCGGCGCCCTGACCCGGATCGAGGTACGGCCTGGGCAGCTGTCCCGGAGTCTTTGGCTACCAGCCCTGCAGCCTGTCACAGGTTCACACCACTGCAAAACACACACATGCGCGCGTGTGCACACACACATACATGTACACGTGCGCGCACACACGCACACACGCCCTCCCCTCCGACCTCCCAGGCAGCTCTGTCCAGCTCCCTGATCTTGAGTTGCGCCTGGCAGCGGCCCCCGTCCCACCCCCCGCAGGGTGGCAGAGCCCAGCCTGGGGAAGTGTCCGCCCGCCCCGGCCACCTGGTGACCTTGGCCCTGGGGCCTGTCGATACCCAGCACTTCCCCAAGCAAAAACGGGCCGGGAACTGGCCGGCTTCCTTGGACGATCGATGCTTCTCCAAAATTGATGATGGAGGGACAAAAATAGGCAGAACATCCTCTTCTCAGACCTTCCCAGGGAGCCACCAGCATGGTGACAGTCACCTTCCCAGCAGGCTGAGACAGGGGGCACCTGCTCCCGCAGACCCACACCCGGGCAGGTAGCTCAAGGGGGGGATGGCCAAAGAGCTCCAGGCAGGAGCCCCCGGGCTTCACCCGCCAGTTGGCATTACTCTGGCTGCCTGGTACTCACTAGGCAAGGCCTCCCCCACCTCCCTCCAGCAGAGAGGATGAGGGTGTCTGAGGCATGTCTGCACCTGCCGAGGGGCTCTGGTAGGACCACGCCACTTCCTGCCAGGTGCCTCGCAGGGGTCTCGGCCACATTGCCCGGCCCCCAGGCCCTGGTTCTCACGCACCTCCTCTGCCGTCCTGCTGGGCGAGGGGTGGGGCCTCCCCCTTCACCTGCTTGCCCTCCCTGGACCTCCAAGCGCTGGGGGGGTGGGGAGGGGGACCGGACAGGGTGGGCAGTGGCCTCTGACACCCTCTCTGTCCCCGGCAGCACCGTCTCCAAGCAGAGGAAGAACGTCATCAGCTGCGTCACGGTGCACGACTCCCCCCACTCCGAGTCATCCAGCGCCACCAGCCCCTACTCGGCGCAGCACCGCGCCGGGCACCACGCCAGCGCCCTGGACACCAAGGGGAGCCTGGAGGAGCACCGCTCGGGGAACCCCCGCACCATCATCGTGCCACCCCTGAAAACCCAGGCCAGCGAAGTGCTAGTGGAGTGTGACAGCCTGGGGCCAGGTGAGCAGGGCAGCCCCGTGGCTGGAGTCGGGGGTGGGTGCTGGGCCTGGTCCCCCCATCCCCGGCAGGCCCCTGGCACCATGCACAGCTCCCCCAGCACTGCCAGGCGTGGTCCAGGCCAAGAAAAGAACCACCTCCCTGTCATCACCTGCACACAGTAGGCAGCATGGCCGTGTGTGGATGCCATCCATGATGCACTCTGTAAGCGGTGTTGGCGTATGTGGGTGTCACCCAGGATGCGCCCTGCAGGTGGCCTTGGCGTGTGTGGGTGTCACCAGGATGCGCCCTGTAGGCGGCGTTGGCATGTGTGGGTGTCACCCAGGATGCACCCTGTAAGCGGTGTTGGCGTGTGTGGGTGTCACCAGAATGCACCCTGCAGGTGGCGTTGGCGTGTGTGGGTGTCACCCAGGATGCGCCCTGTAGGCAGCGTTGGCGTGTGTGGGTGTCACCCAGGATGCGCCCTGCAGGTGGCCTTGGCGTGTGTGGGTGTCACCCAGGATGCGCCCTGCTGGTGGCGTTGGCATGTGTGGGTGTCACCAGGATGCCTGCTGTCTCTGCACCTCTCTGCCCTCGCTCAGTTGAGTAAAAGTCACTACTTCGCCCACTGGACAGCTGGGTGGAGGTGGGGGGTCTCTGCCAGTGTCTGCGCGCTCCCGAGCCAGGCTCCCCATGTGGGAAGAGCCTTGTGGACTTGGGGTGAGATGGTTCCCTCTGCGTCACCAGCCCTGGGGGTGTCGCCGTCTCCTGCCCTGCCTTGTATGTACCCAGTCGATCCCCAGCACCCCTCTGTGAGTCATGAGACAGCCCCGTCCCCCCCCCCCAGCCTCGGGACTCACCCTGTCCATTTTGTCACATCTGTTCTCCAGCTTTCTCACGTGCACCCACCAGTGGAAGAATCTCCACCCCAGCCCTCAGCAGCTCCTGATCAGGGTCACTCTTTATTGGGGAGCAAGAGGGATGGGATTTGTTTTTGTTTTTGAGCACACCAGCAGTGCTCCAGGCTGACCTGACTCTGCACTCCAGAGTCACTCCTGGCAGTGTTTGGGGGACCCTGTGGGATGCTGAGGATTGAACCCCGGTCAGCTGTGTCAAAAGCATCCTGCCCTCTGTACTATCGCCACAGCCCTTCATGGTCACTCTTCTGAACAAAAGGGGTCCAAAGTGGCTGAAAGGTTCGCATGATGCTGGGCTTTTGGAGAAGGCTGTCCCCGGGGAGGTCGTAGAACCTTCAGGGGCCGGGATTCACCAGCCAGTACACTCGGGCTGGGTCCCAGAACTGGGATGGGGGTGATGCCCCGCTCCTGGGAGCCATCTCCTCACAGGAAATGTGTGTTTGTGTGTGTGTGCGCATGTGTGTGTGAGTATACATGCATACGTGTGTGCCTATATGTATATGTGCATGCAGGTACACATACATGTGTGTACATGCATGTGTATGCTGTGTGTGCATGTGTATATGCACGTGCATGTGTGCGTAGGTGTGTATGCATATTATGTGCATGTGTGTAAATGTGCATTGTGTGCCTGAGATGTGCGTGTGTGCTTGTGTGTGTGCGTGTGTGTGTCTTAGCCTAGCAGGAAGCCACACTGCCCCACTAGCCCACACACATCATCATGGTGCTTGTGGCCATGGAAGGCATCTCTCTGTCAGCCCCTTTCACGCCTTCCCAAGTTAGGCATCAGAACGTCAAAATGGCAGATTGACCCCATCGCCAGGCAGTGTGGGAGACACAGAGATGCCGCCTCATGTGCCCACAGACACCCCCCCCCATGCTGTCCCAGCTCTGACCCCTGACCTGCCTGACTTCTCCCTGGAGTCCGGGAACAGGGATGGGGGAGATGGTGGGGGTGGGGGCTGGGGGCTTCTGCGGCTCCGCATCAGCCTCCCTGACTCCTGCAGGGAGGGTCTGGCTTCTCTCTCTCAGGGGGTGGGGGGCTGTCCTAGGGGCCAGAGCACAGCGGGTAGGGCGCTGGCCTTGCTCAGTGGACCCCAGTTTGATTCCCAGCATCTCAGTGGTCCCCGAGCAACGTCCGGAGTAACTCCCGAGTGCAGAGCCAGGAGTAACTTCCCGAGTATCGCCAAGTGTAGCCCCAAAAAAGAAAAAAAGAAAAAAAAAAAGGTGGGGGCTTTTCTTCTAGAACTTTCCCATATGGTAGCCCCTCCCCCCAGCCCTCACAGGGGTGAGGGACTCAGTCGCTGCAGGAGGGGGAGCAGATGGGGTGGGGGTGCTCCCTGGGAGACAGCTCGGGGGATGGCCTCCATCCCGCCCCCTGGACACAGACCTGACCCCAGTTTTGTTTTTTGGTGGTTTTTTTTTTGGCTTTGGGGCCACACCAGGAAATGCTCAGGGCTTATTCCTGGCAGTGCTCCGGGGGCCGTTATGAGGAGCCAGAGATCAAACCTGGGTGGGCTGTGTGCAAGGCAAGCCCCTTACCCACTGTACGGTCACACTGGTCTCTGCCCCGCCCCTCTCAGCCCACCCAACGCCTGCGCTTCATTCCTCTTATTCCAGGAATGTGGGAGACACAGAGATGTCTGTGTCTCCGGGGGCCTTTCCAAACGGGAGGCCTCTGCCTCTGCCCTAGCGGGGGGAGGGGGGACCCCTGAGAAGTTCTAGGTCAGTTGTCAGGAATCCCGGGGGCCCCACGTGGCCCCCAGCCCATGGCCAGTGTGCGTGTGTTGCGGGGGACAGTATGGGCAGCGGCACCTTCCAAGGAGCCCACGGTAGGGGGAGGGGGAGCCGGCAGCCCAGCCCCCAGCCTGAGTTGCGGCTTCTCCTGCCCACAGTCAGCACCAGTCACCACCCACCCTCCTACAAGCCCAAGTCCTCCAGCAATGTGACCTCCACCAGCGGTCACTCTTCAGGGAGCTCGTCCGGAGCCATCGCCTACCGGCAGCAGCGGCCAGGCCCGCATTTCCAGCAGCAACAGCCACTCAATCTCAGCCAGGTACGGCGGGTACCCACCCCCCTGCCGCTGCCCTGCTTGCTCCGCCCCAACCCTGAAGCCCCGCCCTCTGCCGTGCTTGCTCCGCCCCAACCCTGAAACCCTGCCCTCTGCCCTGCTTGCTCCGCCCCAACCCTGCAGCCCCGCCCTCTGCCCTTCTTGCTCCGCCCCCAAGTCTAAACGCCCCGCCCCTTACCTACATGCCCCGCCCTCTGTCCTTCTGGCTCCGCCCCAACCCTGCAGCTCCGCCCTCTATCCCTGTTTTCTTGCTTCTCCCCCTACTCTGCCTGACCTGCCCTCTACCCTGCACCCCACCCCCAGGGAGGTGACAAGAAGTAGCATCAGCCAGGCACAGGGTGACCCCTGAGACCAGGATGCAGCACAGACACAGGAGCCAGGCCCCCATACCCCCAGCCAGTGGGTTGACTGGGCAAGGAAAGCCATATACAGAGGCTCCTGGTCAGCCCAGAGGTGGCGGCCCGTACCAGGAGCTTGGGTCACGGGCCTCGCCTCTGGGTGCCGCACCTGGGCTGTCCACAAGAGAGGACCCCCGCAGCCCACCCCGCATCTGGGCCGAGAGGCCCAGCTCTCAGGAGGAGGGAGGCAGTGCCCCAGCTGCCAGTGAGCATCCCTGGGAAACGCAGCGTCCCCTGGGGACTTTGCCCCGGACCCAGGTGTGGCCCCCCCCGCCCCCGCCCACCTATACTGCCAACCCAGTTGCATCCCAGGCTGGGGGTCTCCCTCCTCCTCCTCCTCCTCCTCCTCCTCCTCTTTCTCCTGCTCCTCCTCCTTTCTCCTCCTCCTCCTCCTCCTCCTCCTCCTCCTCCTCCTCCTCCTCCTCCTCCTCCTCCTCCCAGCCCCCGTCCCTACCCTTCCTCCTTCCCTTCTCTCTGCTTGGATCCCTCTTCCCACTCCCTCTACCTCCTCCCCCTCCTCCCCCGCCCCTCCCCAGCCCCCCAGCCCCCCCAGCGCGGCTCCCTGGCTCTGCAGCCCCGCCCCCTGCTTCTCCCACAGGCCCAGCAGCACGTGGCCGGGGACCGCGCGGGGAGCCACCGCCGCCAGCAGGCCTACATCACGCCCACGATGGCGCAGGCCCCCTACTCCTTCCCGCACAACAGCCCCAGCCACGGCACCGTGCACCCGCACCTGGCCGCCGCCGCCCACCTCCCCGCCCAGCCCCACCTCTACACGTACACGGCGCCCGCCGCCCTGGGCTCCAGCGGCACCGTGGCCCACCTGGTGGGCTCGCAGGGCTCGGCGCGCCACCCCGTGCAGCACCCCGCCTACCCCGCGGGCATCGTGCACCAGGTGCCCGTGAGCATGGGGCCCCGCGTCCTGCCCTCGCCCACCATCCACCCCGCCCAGTACCCCGCCCAGTTCGCCCACCAGACCTACATCAGCGCCTCGCCGGCCTCCACCGTCTACACTGGATACCCGCTGAGCCCCGCCAAGGTCAACCAGTACCCTTACCTATGAATACTGCGGGGGGGCTGCGGGGAGGGGGGGCGGCGGGGGGCCTGGGCTTTTTATACTGAAGATGCGCACACAAACAATGCAAACACGGCCGGGCCGGCACCACAAAACTTGAACTAGGAGGCGGAAAAGACTTAGTACCCACAGGAGGACGTTTTAAAGAGGAAGCGTGAAGGGGGGTGGGGGGCGGGGGGGAATCGATGCTTTTTATTTTAAAAAAGAAAAAGAAAAAAAGGAAAAAAAAATCGTCCATAACAACAACAAAAAAAACCCACACACCAACAGTTCACCCACCCATTCGGCTCTGCAGAGGAGGAGGCACGGGGAAGATTCCAGAAGGGGATGGGGGTGGGGAGCGGGAGTGGGGGGCGTCCGTTTTCGAAGAACTTTTATCTATGAACTTTTCAAAGAGTATTTTCCTACGGCAGCGGGGCCCCAGCCCGCCGGGGCCCGGGGCTGCCGCAGGGGGAACCCACTAGGTTTGTAATCGCGACCGCACCCCGGGATTTCTCCAAAGCTCCGACTGGCCGGCTGCCCCCCGGGGCGGGGTGAAGGGACGGGGTCTGGGGTGACCGAGGTCCTGCTCCTGGGTCAGCACTGCAGGGCGCCTCCCTTTATGAGCTCTCTGGATAAATCCCTGGGCAACGCCAATCCTCAGATGTCATTAATAACATGTGTTGCAAACTTTGGTTGATAGATTTCCGCCCCCCTTTCCCTGAGATGGCTTTTCTCTTGGAACCTGTCCTCAGTCCCGTAGCATCGGGGAGCGGCCGTGGGGACACCCCAGGACCGGGTCACACTCCGCACCCCACTTTCCCCTTGGTCTTCAGCGCCAATGATACCAATAGAACCTTCCTCGATGGAATTGCACAAAACTGAAGAGCCCACAGGTGACGGAGCCCAGGCTGTAGCCGCCGGTGGGGGGGGGCCGGGTGCCACCCAGGCCCGGCCCCCCTCCCCCTCCTAGTGCCTTACGGACGCCGCCTCGGGCCGGGGCTCGGTCCCACGGTCACTCCCACGGTACTCCACGGAGCCCCTCCCCCGGGCTCGCCTGCCGTCTCTTCTTCCTTTTCTCTTAAGTTATTTTTATTTAACCCGCCCCCCCTCCCTTGTTCTTGGGCCATTGGCTGGTAGAAGGGTGGCAGGGGGGCTGGCCGGGGCCGGAGAACCCCCCCACCTGGGTATTGCGATGTGGGGGGGGGGCAGTGGCGAGGAGCCCGGGGCCTTGGGGACTCGTTTGGTTGACTTTGACTAAGGGGACAGAGCGCCCCTTCCCACCCCTCCCGCCCCCTCCCCGCCCCTGCTCTGCCGTTTGTGGGACCAGAGGTCACGTCTTGCTGCCTCGCCAGGCGGCTGCCTCAGTCACCAGAGCAGAAGGCACAAAGGGGCCTGGTCCCTTCCCAGGGGCTCCCCGAGCCCCCTGTTCTCAGCCTCCAGACACACCCAGCCCACCCCTCACCACCGCCCCCCCTCCCAGGATCCTTCCCCCTGGAAGACAAGTGTCCATCTTGGTTTGCTGCTGAATTCACCCCCCCACCACCATTTCCCATGACACGGTTGGGTTTGGACTTTTGAAGGGGCCTGGGGCTGGGGGCAGGTGGCTGGCTGGAGCCCCCCACCCCCTCACCCCGTTCCTCCCCACCCCTCCCAGTGGTCTCTCACAGTGCACTTTGGAAAACGCTTCTTCGGACAGTGACATTTCCAAAGAAATGCGCCCTTTGCCCTCTTTGCACCTTTGAACCTTCTAGAACCTTCCTCACACCCGAAGCCCCACCGGCGGGGGGCCAGGAGGGACGAGGATCTCTCGGTTGACAGCAGATTACTCCAAACGACACGTCTGAGGGCATCTTGTCCAGTCGAGGGTGGGGTTTGAAAGGGAGGCCCCAGTGGCTTGGTTCTCCAGGCCCCGCCCCCCTGCCCCCCTCCCAGGTGCACAGAGATGGGCGCCCCCCCAGTTTCAGTGGCCACCCTTCCCCCTGCGCCCCTTCCCTTAACGATCTACTGTGAAAGCGGTCGGCCCCCACTGGCGGGCGTGGAGCGCTCCCTTAGCTAATCTCAGCTGTGAAATGTGAAACCCCCCCACCCTGCCGCAACGTCCGCTTCTCAAAGTTCCCCCAGACTGGAACCGGCTCAGCCCAGGCCTCAGGCTGGAAGGAAGGACACCAGGACCACCCAGCCCCCAGCAGTTGCCCCTGCCCTGGACACGGGGTAGCCAGGTGGCAGGGGTCCCCGGGGCGCCACCCCCAGCTGACCTGCTCAGACCCCGGGCGGAGTCCAGGCTGCCGCTGAGCCTCCACTTGCCTTACCGGGAGCAGCCTGGACCCGACCGCCCCCCCCCCCTCCCCAGCGCCGCCTCTCGCCCTGACCTCGTAGGGGAAAGGACAGCATTGCCTTCCATTCCAGAACATTCATCTGCTTTGGCTGGAAGTGTCTTACTCTCTGCCCTGACATTTTCTTTCCTTTTCTTCCACGTCAGGAATGAACGTTCCTTGCTGCTCATAAAGATAATATTATTGTACTAATTATTATTTTTATTATGACCGTTGTAATTACTCTCATGTCATCGTGTTGCTCTTTTAGTTGGGGTTCTGAATGCACGTTTATTCCCAGTACCTTTGTGTTTTTTTTTTCCTCTTTAATATTTAAGCTTACTTGACCTTGAGTGAGTCCATGAGTAGACTGGCACCCGGCTTTAGTAGAGCAGCCCAGGCACGCCCCAGGAGTTAGGAAAGCGGGCTCTGACCCCACTGGCCCCCCAAGAGCTGGTAACCCCCCATCTGCCCCGGCCCCCAGGAACAAAGATTTGAAGCAGCAGCTTCGAGGCCTTTTTCACTGCACAGGCCAGCGTGAGCTCTTGACAAAACCGGTGGTGGTATGAGGGGCTGGCGGGGGGTGGGGGGGGCGCAGGGGCTTGGACTCGGCTGTGGTTTTCTCCCACACCCCTCTGTCCTCCCGCCAGCAACCCTCAGTCCCCGCCGAGCCCTGGAGGCCTGTGTGGATGTGTGGATGTCAGGGCTCCTTCCTTCCCCCAGGAACCCTTCCTCCTCCTCCTCCTCCTCCTCCTCCTCCTCCTCCTCCTCCTCCTCCTCCTCCTCCTCCTCCTCCTCCTCTTCTCCTCCTCCTCCTCCTCCTCCTCCTCCTCCTTCTCCTCCTCTTCTCTTCCTCCTCCTCCTCTTCTCCTCCTCCTTCTCCTCCTCTCCTCCTCCTTCTCCTCCTCTCCTCCTCCTCCTCCTCCTCCTCCTCCTCTTCCTCTTTCACTCCACCCCTTCCTTCCATCTCCTCAGCACCCAATTCTCGGGCCAAACTAGGAAGCCAAAAACCAAAATCTGTCAGGGGCTGGTAGGAGGCCGGGCAAGCTCCTCAGCGCAGGATGACCCCACCCCACCCTGAGCCAGCACAGAGTGTGTCGGCTGCGGGCCCCCCCCGCCCCCCAACCCAGAACCGCCTCAGTCCCCAGTCCCAGGGCCTGAAGAAAGGGTGAATGAAACGCTTTGTTGACCCGGGCAGGTGGGAGGGGGTTGCACCGAGCCAGGCCTAGAGCAGACCCGGCCCCGCAGGACCCAGCGGGCGATCAGAAGCCCCCAGCTCAGCAACCAGCCTTGGGGCAGCGCAGGTCTGCGGTGCCCCGACCCCCAGCCCCCTGGCTGTCGGGACTTCCGGCTCCCGGCTTCCATGGGGTCATCTGTGCCCCCCCCACCCCTCTGGAACAGTCCCCAGGGAGGAGGGAGTGGCAGTGAGCATGAGGCAGGTGCCAGTGGCGGATGCAGAGAGCAGAGGAGGGGCACAGCGGCCCACCGTGTCACCCCTCCCTCCGCCCCCCCCGGACTGTACCTGCCCTGGGGTCTGGCTGGCTGGGGGCCGGGTGGGCACCGTTCGTGAGCGAGCTCGAGGTGGAGGCTTCGGTGGTGTGCGTGCGTGCGTGCGGGAGAGGAGCTGGCGTTCTTGGCGGGTGGGAAGACGGTGGAGGCTGGAGGGATGGTTACGGAGGGACCGTGTCGAGGGGACGAGGTGCACCCTGGTATCTTGCTTCTCGGGTGGGGGCAGACGACCGGGTTGCTGCCGGTCTGAAGCCCCCGAGGAAGCAGAGAGTGCAGAGAGCTGAGCGCGCGAGGGACCGGCCACTGGCCATCCCAGGGACCTGGGGCTTGGCGTGCGTCTCCCCGGTTTGGGGGAGGAGATTTTGGTGACTTTGTCTTACAGATTCCCAGTGGGGAAGCCTCACCTTGGAGCAGGCCAGAGCGGTCCTCACCGAGGGGGAAAGGGGGGCGCGGGGAGGGGGTGGGGGTACAAGCGATTCCCTTCTTTAGCCAAAGAGCCCTTGCCACACACAGCCCCCTGCCCGCCCACCTGCCCCCTGCCGGCCCTTGCCTGAATTGCTCCGTTGATTTCTTTTCCTCTCCTGCGTGGTTTCCGAAAAATTCTGCTTCTCTCAGAGGGATGAGGTGTTGCTGCTGTGGTTTGGCCTGCACTGGCGGGCTGCCCTTGTCTGTTCCATGGGACATGCGCCCCCCCCCCCCACATGCACACACACATGCATGCGCACGCGTGTGCGCGCGCGCACACACACACACACACACACACACACACACACACCCAAAGCAGACCTGCCAGGAAGCCCTGCTGTGTCGGGGGATTGGGTGCTTGGTTGGGCTTGCTGGACACAGCACGTCTCCACCTGGACGCCCGGGGACCTCCGTGCCTCACGTCACAAAGGAAATCCCGCAAAAATCTCTGCGGACGCCTGCGATCCCTCAGGAAGGGTCTGGCTGCAGCTGTCTGGAACTCGGGGTGCGGGTCCCAGAGGCATCCTTCCCTTGAAAGTTGACGGAGAAGAGGCCAGCCCTCCTGCAGGGCACATTTCTTCAGATCTCACACACACACACACACACAACTCCCACAAGCCTTTGCGAGCCGCCTCACCTCCGCCCCTGCCGTTCTGCCCTCAGGTTGGTCTCTCACCTGTCAACACTTGCAATAAGGCGCTGGGGGTGTGCTCAGGGATGGCGCGGTCGCTCGCTGGCGTGGGGCCCTGGCGACAGAAAGTAGACGGGGGCACCACTCGGAAGGGAGTGTGCAGAGATGCGCAGTGTCCCCCTCGGCGCCCTGCAGGAGGGGTCTCCTGACCCTCAGTGCCACCCCCACTGACCACACACACACACACGCACACACACACACACACACACGCACACACCAGGAAGGAGACCCCCAGGAAGCTTTGCGGCAGGGGCCCGGCCTCTGCTGAGATGGTGTCGTTGTGCTCTGGGTGGGAGCCGAGTCCAGGCGACCCTCGGCCACTCCCCCACCAGCCGCCCGCCGAAGGCCAGGTGAGAACCGCGCCCTGTTCTCCCGCTGCTGACTGCAGGCCATGGGCTGTCTCGGTCCCTGCCACGGGAGGCACCGGGCAGGCTGACACAGAAGGGCGGGGTCAGACTGTCCCCCCCACCCCCGGCTCCTGTGACACGCTGCAAAGCAGATCCAGGCGGGATGGACGCCCGGGCCGGGCCCCAGCAGAAAGGGGGGGGGCGGGCAGAGGGCGGGCGCAGTTCTCTAGACTCGAGAGGAAACCTGAAGGGCGCTGTGTTGGGGTCCTCGTAGGATTCCTTTTCGATTCCTTCCGGTGGGCCGACTAGCTTTAGTGGCGCTGCTATAATAAAGAGTCAGGGAGGGGGGGTTGGATTTTTCCTTCTTTAAAAAAAAAAATGATTTTTTTTTTGTTTATAGTTAATTCTAGAAAGGCAATACTAAAGGTATATATTTTTTTCCAAATGCTATTTTTTACTGCACTGAGAAACAGGACATCTCTGGGCTGTCACAGACCCCTCCCCCACTCAGCGACGGGGGACAGGACTCCAAACCGATTCGCACCAAATGTGTAAATAGCCCGGCTCCGGGGTCCAGAACTTTTTTTTTTTTCTTTCTGTAAAAAATCAGGAGGAGGAGGAAGAGGAGGAGGAGGCGGAGGAGGAGGAAGACAAATACAAGATGATTTTGAGGAAAAGGAACAAAAGCATGTTTTCTTTTGAGATCACCTCAAAAACAGTGGAGTGGGGGCAAGTGTGTCCATTGAGAAAGCCAGGAAAAGTTGGGGGAAGGAGAAGATTTGGGCAAGACTGACAGTAACAGTTAGGACTAGATTCTTTCAGGGCCTGGGACCCCAGTGTCCTAGCAACGATGCATCTTTATTATTCTTCGGTGGGTTGTTTCTTTGTTCCGTTTTTGGGGTCTTGTACTGTTGGGTTTGTTTGGTTCGGTTTTGTGTTTTGGAGTGGGGGGGTGTTTCTCTGCTTCTTTTTCCCTTTTAAAAACTTCTTTACTGATTGGCTCCAGGCTTGCTTGCCTAAATTCTTGGGTAGTTTACAGAAAAGTTCTAGAATCTTCTGGAGCTTGAACTCCGTTTGGAAGCAAACCCGACTCAGTCATGGGAATTTGACATCCTGGTTGGTGTCCCGAGGCTAGCAGGCTGGGAGTCTGGCATGACACCCGCAGGCCTCTTTGAGGAAGGTTCTGGAAACGTTGCCTCATACCTCCCCCCCCCCCCCCCCGCAGCTGTGCCCCACCGGTGATCAGTACCTCAAAGGGGGGCATCAGCCCTGGCTCTTTAGCCGTTCTGAGATCATGTACACAGCCTCAAGCTTGGGGACCTAAAATGGCTTCGAACCTTGTGGGCTGGAACAGCGATGAGTTACACACCCCGGTTGTCTGGGCCTAAAGCGAATTCTAAAAGGAGCAGAGTCTTGACCCTGAAAGTTTGGCCAAGGAAGAGAGGAAGAGCTGGTTGTGTGTGTGTCGTCACCAAATGCACCGTCCACAGTGCCTGTCGCCGCGTCCACCCTGTTTACCCTCTCAGAGAGCGGAAGCCACGTCTCGGAGGCCGAGACAGTCGCTGGGGGCGGAGGTTGCGATGCGTCACTGGGCTTGGCCACGTGTGTGCGTGCGTGTTCCTGGCTGCGTTTTAGAGCCCGGGTGTTTTCTAGTTTACACTGCAACAGTATTTCTTAAAGGACAGCTCCAGACCCCAGCTGTGGCCTCTGTCACAGCCACGCCCTGTCCTCTTCCCCCCCTCCGTGCCCCTCCCCGAAAGGGCCAGGCCCTCCTTGCCCTTTGGGGGGCAGGGCCCCCTGTTTTCACTTTCCGTGTGAACGCAAAAGAAGGTGAGAGCAAAGCAAGTGGAGGTGGGTGGTGAGAGCAGACGCCCTCCCCCGCCCACCTGACCCCCCACCCCGCGCTCTGCGGGAGAGGCGGGGAGACGGGATACCCCCCCACGAGATACCGAACTCTTGGGTTGTGTCTGGATTCAGACTTCTCCTTCCTCGACTGCCACCACCCGCCCCCCCCCCATAAGGCCCAGCTGCTATCTCTGTCTCCCCCCCACCTCATCACACCACACTCCCCACGTGACCCCCCCACCCCTACTCAGCAGCTGGGTCGACCCCTCAATCGCTGTCATGAATTTCTCTTTCCCTTCCAACCCCTTAAGCGGAGAAGGCCGGGGGCTTTTGGTTCTCTGTCCAGCTTGCTGGCCGGGGCGGTGGTGGCCGGACTGGCCCTCTGGGCGGAGGGGCGAGCAGGAGGGGCTGCCCGAGACCCGCCTATGTGAAGACCCTGTTGGTACCCAGGTCCGGAGTGGGCCTGGCACTGGGCGAAGCCAGGGGGACCCCCTCAGAGTTTGGGGTCCACAGCCGGCTTGCAAGAGGGCGGCCTGGCACGGACACAGCAGCGGGCCTTCGCGTCCGTGAGGCGGGTGAGTCCGCACGGCACGGCGTGGGGACCTCACGGCCTGTCGGAGGCGGGAGTCTGGGGACTGGGCTTTCGGGGGGCGGGGGGCTGGTCTGACAGGACTGCGCTTGTTCTGAGATAAGCTCTGCCATCGATTGTTCTCTGCACTTTTTTGTCCTGCTCCTCCGTGGTGCGCCGTGCTCAGTCACTCCCCCACTTCTCCCCCCCACTCCCTCCCCCTTCCCGGGGAACCCCTCAACCCCAGCCCACCCCAGGGCGCTCTTGCTAGGTGGAAGAAGGGGCCTTCGTGGCCCACAGAGTGTGGCCAGGCCCTGGCAGGCTAAAGAGGGGAGGAGTGTGTTGGCTGACCGGTTTGGCTCAGGTTATGCAAGAGCACTGGGGCAGGGGGGGAGGGGGACCCGAGCAAGCCCTTCCGCACTGGCTACTGTGTGACTTTCCGGTGGAAACCGCAGGGGCCCCTCCCAGCAGGTGCCCCCCACCCCCACCCCACGGCTCACGGCTTTTCTGTCCCCAACACCCACTACCACCTTCCCTGTCCCTCCTCACCTCTGGATCCTCCCGGGGGGGCGGTGCCAGCCTCTCTCCCCCCACACGCCCCCCCCACCCCTGCGTGCATCATTCTGACCAAATGAAATAGGCTGGGGTGGGGGGGAGGGCCGCGTTTCTAGCCAAGTAGAATCACTGTAGAGGTAGAGATGTTGATATATATGTGGGTGTATATATATATCAAACCAAATTCCCGAGAGGAAAATAGCTTTACGTCTGCGGAGGGGGCCAGGTCAGCTAGGAGGGCTTCCCAGCCGGGGGGTTGTGGGGGGGTTACAGTCAGGCCTGGGCCCTTCTCACACACACACACACCCCTCCAAGGGACGCCCTGCAGGGGGCCTGCCCTTCCTGGGCCCCACCCCCCAGCATCAAGGACACGGACAGGAGAGGCTGGGAGGGAGGGGGTCAGCGCCCCACCGTGACTGGACCTTCCCTTCCCGTTTCACTTGGACCACGCCACACGCACCACCTCCCCGTTTCCCGTGCCGGTGGGTGTCCCTGGGCACGCAGAACGGGGACGGTCTGTAGAAACGTTTACCTCTCCCGTCCCCCGGATCCAGCGCCCTCGGGACCCAAGGACTCGCTCCCGGGAAGGAGCCCAGGGATGAGCCGGGAAGATTCCCGCCCCCCCCCCCCCAGCCCATGCCCGCCCCACCCCCCCCCAAGGTCATCTCAATGTAGCCGGGTCACCTCAGCACCGCCACCCTCCTCCCCGGCCTGGTCTGCTGCGTCCCCACCCCCCACTGGGTTCTGTGATGAAAAGTGTTACTCCATGTTGACCCTTGTGGAAATGCGTCCGCCCTGTCTTTTCAAAGCCCCTTCTCCCTCTGTGAGTTGTTCCTCTCCCTGTTTATTTATAAATGTCAGCTTTTTTTTTTTTTTTTTTGCCCCGATTTGGTTTGGTTTTGGTTTTGGTTCAAGACAGACCAACGCGTCGTAGACCTATATGTAACCCTGTTCCTTAGTCTCATACTATAGGTATGTTATAAGAATGGATATTTTACTTGGGCTTTAGAATGTTTTACCAGGAAAAAAAAAAAGAATAATAATAATTCTTAACTGATCACGTCCTTGCTACTAAAAAAAAAAAAATGTTTTGTGTTTTTCTCCTCATGATGTTGTGCTTCTAAATTAATCATCATTTTCGTTGTAGAAAAATGGAGTGAATTTATATTAGTCTTGGAAACTAATAATAGCATTGTAAATTTATGAGATGATTTTAACAGAAAAAATTATAGAAGAATATAGTTATTTTAATTGTAATATTACTAACTGTAGGGTGAGGGGGGTCCCGTTGTGGTGAATTTCGTTAGAGCTTGTTACTTACAGTTTCTTTTTTTGATCATTTTTTCGGTCTCTGAGGTGAAACGAGTTATTAATGAAAATCTGTAAGCTCACATATGCATATTGTATATGTGTAGAAATGTAATCACACTCTGTCTTGGAACTGCATTAAACTGTTTGGAATCACTGTGCCCCGAGCCCCTTTGTTCTGGGCGTCCCTGAGCACCAGGGCGAGAGTCCCGAGGCCCTGTCCCCCCCTCCAGAAAGCTTCTCTCTGAACCACACATCCCCAGGACGGTGCCCTGCCCACAGTGTGGGGTACCCCCAAGGTACCCCCTCCCCCGCCCTGCCAACCCTGCACTGAGTCTGTGACCAGTCTGTGTCTACTCCACCAGCTCCCCGGGTGCGGGCCAGGCAGCCCCCCAGCACCAGTGTCTCTTGGAGGGTCACCCCCCACCCCGTGCTCCCTGAGCACACCTCACCCCATCCTGTCCCCCACTCTGAGGCTCAGACCCAAGGAACTGCCTCCTCTGACCTCTGACCTCTGACCTGACTTTCCAATGTTCTGCTCAAAAATACATGACAAATGTATCACACGGCTTTTCTTTTTTTTTTTTCTCTTTTTTTGGTGAAGGGGTGTGTTGGGGCCACACGCGACAGTGCTCAGGGCTTATTCCTGGCTCTGTGCTCAGGGGTCACCCCTGGCAGGGCTCAGCCGACCATAGTGGGTGCCAGGGAGCGAACCCCAGTCAACTGCATGCAAGCCACCCTTCCGGCTGTGCTATCGCCCCAGCCCTCACACGGTTTTTCTTTTTCTCTTCTTTTGTTTTTGGACCACACCCAGCCATGCTCAGGGCTTGCTCCTTGCTCTGTGCTCAGGGATCAGTCCTGACAGGCCCAGAAACCCTCAAGTATTGATAATAATATTTTTGCTTTTTGGGTCACACCCACTGACGCTCAGGGGTGATTCCTGGCAGTGCTCGGGGGACCATATGGGATGCTGGGAATCGAATCCAGGTCGGCCACGTGTAAGGCAAATGCCCTACCCGCTGTGCTATCGCTCCAGCCCCAGATAATAATATTTTTATTAAGTACTCACTGTGTGCCAGGCACTGCACCAAGAAGTTCCCAGTGGTGAACTTCGGGGACCGTGCAGTGCCGGGAATCAGATCAGGGCCCACCACATGCAAGGCACCAGCTCTCCAGTGCCCTGATCAGCTCCTAATTCATTGCTCTCATGACTCCCATTTTGTCTCGGAAGCGTATTATATGCAGTTGCTCACACGGAGCCTGTGTGGGGACTTGGGGACCTTGACGGGAACTGCGGGTGGCTGGGCGTCCTTTCCCCACCCCCACTCCCCAGGTCCTCTGCCGTTCACCCGCTTGTGGGCAGATGAAGAGGGGTGGGTGGTCATCAGGAGTGAGAGCATCGCACATGCCTGAATGAGGAGTCAGGTCAGCTGGGTTCCGGCATCTTTATTGAGCACCTGGACGAAGCTGGCCTAGGCCCCTGGGAAGAGGCCACACCGCCACACGGAGGGGCAGGGACCGAGAAGCGCATTCACAAAGCAAGCGCATGCGGCGAGGGGCCTGGGCAGCGCTGGCACCCGGAAGGCGCTCTCTGGGTCTGCCGCTGTGTGACCCGGGACGGGGACCGGGAGTGACCACGGGGCCGTCTCTCAGCACCGAGGCTCCACCGCGGCCGTCCTGAGGCGTGCACCACCATTCCTACTGGTCCGGGGAAGAGTGTTAGCATGAGCCGGAGCGCGCAGGTGGACCCAGCCCAGAGCCGACCGGGCTGGGGCCAGGCCGTGCCAGGCCGCCCTGGCAGTGCAGGGCTGCCCAACTTCGATCCCAGGCATGAAGTCTGGGCTTGGCGGCAGACATGGAAGAGCCTGAAGCAGCTTCCTGTGCCACTCCTCAGGGGACAGTGGGCACGTCTGGACTCCCCCAGCCCCCCGGCCACCCCGCGGGGGACAGTGGGCGCGTCTGGACTCCCCAGCCCCCCGGCCATCCCACGGGGGACAGTGGGCGCGTCTGGACTCCCCCAGCCCCCTGGCCACCCCACAGGGAGGCGTGTCTGGACTCCCCCAGCCACCTTTGTGCTTTTGGTAGGATGGTCCCCGTGGTCACAGGCCACCTGCAGACACTGCCATGAGTCCTTCCCCTGTTAGTGGCCTGATTTCTTTTTTGGGGGGTGCTCAGGAGGCAACCCCGCCCCCCACCCAGTGATTCTTGGCCAACTAGAATAGAGGGTCAATGTCAAAACGGGGTGTGGTGCTGCCGGGGACCCCCCCAGAGATGCACCCAGCAGTACTCAGGGGACCACGTAGCGCTGCGTGGCCGGATGCATGCCAGGCCGGTGCCTCACTGCCATGCTCTCCCAGCCCTGGGGCCGGCTTCTACTCATGGCGCCAAGACGGGGGAGACTGAGGCAAGCTCCCCCTCCACAGACACACACACACACACACACACACACACACACGCACACGCACACGCGCACACGCAGAGTCACAGAGTAAGTACATGCGTGGCAGGGGCTGCCCCAGCATGAAGCGGGGGAAGACCTTCATCTCGGCTGGGCCTCGAGAGTCCCATCAGGTCCCCCGGAGCCCTCGAGACGCATCAGCGACGGCGGCGGTGGCCGTGTGCTGAGAGACAGCGTCCTCCCCCTCCTGCTCCCGCCCCCGTCACGCAGGGCCTGTGGCGCATGGTCTGACGCGGGCGCAGACGAGTTGCGGGAACCAGGCTGCACGCACCGACTCGGCTCCAACAGTTTTTTTTTTTTTTTTGCCCCAGCTGATGGGCCAGAGGATCCGGGGAGGAGGGGGTGGTCGCTGAGGACGCTGCTGTCCCAGAGGCCACCAGGAGGCTGGAGCTGGGCCTTAAAGGGAGAGAAGGACACGCGTCAGTCTCTGAACTCCCCTGACTGTGGGCACCCCCGAGCAACACCACACGCGGGTCTGGCCTCAGAGAGTCACCCACAGCTGAGCTACTGAAGGTCCCCCTGGCTGTCCCCTGGCCCGGATCTCTGGAGCCTTAGGGGGCGGGGGCAGAGCCCAGCGCTGCGCCCACCCACACCCGGACCCCGCTGCTTCACGACCGACCTCAGAGATACCGACACCGGCAGCTGATGGCCAAAGCTCTCCTGAGGCGCGGCCGCCTGTGCCTCACACCCCCCTCTGCACTGCACCGAGCCGGAGCCCAGCAGGAGCACTGCACATCTCGTAGGGATGTTGCCCAGAAGCCCACCAGGCCCCGTGAGTGGAAACACTCAGAAGGCTCAGCGAGCACTTGGCAGCTCATTGAATCCTCAGGCAGCGACTTCAGTGAAACACCGTTGTGAGCTTTGTGATGTAACAAGCAATTTTATATTGTGATTATCAAATCATTTTGTGCAGCTGAGGGAGCAGGTTTGGGGGGTGGGTGGGAGACGGGGGGCACTGGTGGAGGGGAGGCCGCGCTGGTGGCGGGACTGGTGCCAGAACACGGAATGCCTGAAACAACTGCATTATGAGCGACATTGTAAATCCTGGTATTTAAATAAAGTTTCATACAAAAAAAAAAAAGACAAAGTTGTCCAGAAAAGTCTGTGGTGCCTTCTGGGACGGGGTGGGGGGGGGACGCTGCTACCACAGGGCACCTCAAGAGCCCTGTGGGGACAGGTCAGGGTTCAGATCCTCCCCCACCTGCCCTTTACCTCGGTGAGGCCCCTCGGGAGGGAGGCCTGGAGGCTACGGGAGAATTCTTCCAGCAAACAGGCCTCATCCCTGAGCCCTACACACGGCCACACGGGGAGAGAGTTTCCCCATCTGCGCCCCCCCACACACACACAGTCACAAAGGCCAGCTGGGGCTGCCTGAGCATGCGCCAGCCCTGACCCCTGCCAGGTTATAGAGGATGGTTGGGACTGTGGTAATGGGTTCGAATCCTGTCCAGGGAGCAGCCACCCAGACTTTGAGCTCAGCAGTCTCAACTCTGGGAGTTGGGCTGGGGAGTCCCCTCAGGAGGAATAAAGGGGTGCTGGGGTGATAGTGCAGCAGGTACAGCACTTGCCTTGCATGCAGCCAACCTCGGTTCAATCCTCGGCACCCCATATAATCCCCCCGAGCTCACCAAGAGTGATTCTTTGGGTTTTTGTTTTTGCTTTTTGGGTCACACCCGGGGATGCTCATGGGTTACTCCTGGCTCATGCACACAGGAATTACTCCTGGCAGTGCTGGGGGACCTTATGGGATGCTGGGACTCGAACCCGGGTCGGCCGCATGCAAGGCAAACGCCCTACCCACTGTGCTATTGCCCAGCCCTAAGAGTGATTCTTGAGTGCAGAGCCTGGAGTAAGGCCTGAGCACCCTCATGTGTGGCCCCCAAACCAAAAATAGCAAAAAGTAAAGGGTCCTTGCAGGGTGCTGTGCAGCAGGAATGGGGAGGGGGAGAGGGTCAGGATGGTCAGTAAGTTCCCCTGGTCCA
Source organism: Sorex araneus (assembly GCF_027595985.1). Taxonomy (NCBI): domain Eukaryota; kingdom Metazoa; phylum Chordata; class Mammalia; order Eulipotyphla; family Soricidae; genus Sorex; species Sorex araneus. The sequence goes on along the minus strand of NC_073302.1, from coordinate 437,359,960 downwards.
AGAGAGACCAGCGTGGCAGCCGCCTCAGTGCTGCCCCCCATGGCCGGTGAGGGCACAGCAGGCGGAGGGTTCCGCAGACTCCGGCGCTTTTATTTCCACCTCAAGTCTCCTTGTAGGGGGAGACCACGTCAGAAGCCACGGGAGGCCTCTACTCCGGGTTCCTTTACTGGAGGGATTCCCAGTTGGAGTGTGGCCCCGGGAACCCGCCCCTCCCCAGGGGCGAGAGGGGCCTTGAAAGATGCGGGCAGCAGCCGGTGGGTCTCAGGACAAGAGGTGCTGATTCCTGCCCCTGACACACACACACACACAGACATACACACACACACTCCCACACACCCATTCACCATACACACACACAAACGCACATTCACAGGGGCTGGAGCGATATCACAGTGGGTAGAGTGTGTGCCTTCCACACGTTCAACCTGGGTTCGATTCCCAGCATCCCATATGGTCCCCGAGCACTGCCAGGAGTAATTCCTGAGCGCAGAGCCAGGAGTAACCCTGTGCATTGCCGGGTGTGACCCAAAAGCAAAAAAACACACACACATCCACATACCCACACACACACACTCTCCACACACACATACCCACACCCACATATATACACACACCCTCAACACACACACAGCCACACAAACATGCCCACACATGCAGCCACACAAACATACCCCCACACACATGCACACACATACATACACGTACACTCACACACACGCACACACACACACAGAGCCATTGTCCCTCCCCTCCACGACCCAGGAACAAAGGGTCGCAGACTTCGCTGGACGCCAGTCACGTCTTTATTCTATCAGCGACCCTCCGAGAGCACCAGGGACAGAGCAGGGATGCCGCGGAGAACCCCAGACAAGGCGGGGGGAGGGGCGCGCTCCACCCTGCTCCCAGCTGCCTCCACAGCTGAGGTCTAGGAGGTGGGAATGTTCCGGACATGCCGAGGAGGGGCACGGAGGGCAACTGAGCTGAGGGTGCAGCGGACGTGTGTGTGAGCGTCGGGGGTCCTAAACTACCGAGAGTGTGGGGGTGCGCTGCCGAGCCACAGGACCTGCCCGTGGCCCCGGAGTCTGGAAGCCGGGCCAGGAGAAGGCCTGGACCCTCCCCCGGGCCCCGCCGGGAAGAGCAGGCCGGGGGGTGGGGGGGCGGTTGCCCGAACCTGGCCACCTCTGCGCCTCTGGCCCGACCCACCTCACGTGTAGGCCATCTTGCTGCACACCCAGGGCCGGGTCATCAGGCACTCGGTGGACACCAGCCGGGTGGGCTCCACGAAGACACACTCCCCGAGGCCCGAGATGGGAAACCTGAGGCCGGGAGGGAGAGAGGGGGCCTCAGAATCCACGCCCCAGCCCTCCCGCAGGGGCCGCCCCCCAGGCCAGCGACAGCCACCACCCTGCACTTCCCTAAGCCTGGACACCGCCCCTCCCCCCACACACACACTCACATACACCATCACCACCCACCTGGGGGCAGACACCCGCCTCCCACAGCACACCCGCGACAGCCCAGGACCACCATGGACACAGACAGCGCCCCTCGAGCCGGCCCACGGCGTGCCTGTGTTCACCCTGCACTCGCCGGCTGCTCCGCAGAACTCCCACCCTGCTGCCCGCCCACCCATCGTGCCCCAGAGTCCCCGGGGCCCTGAGTCCGGCTGCTCGGCCAGTGAGCACTCTCTGCTAAGCTGCACTGAGCACGCCCAGAGGGGCAGGGGTCCCGGAGCAGGGCCCTTAACTCCAGGACGTGTGACCGGGCAGTTCCCTGGAGTTGTCTGGGCTCTGCATGTGCCCGAGGCAGGGGCGGGCTTCTCCCAGCCCACAGAAGCACTTCCGGGTCTCAGGGGCAGTCCCAGGGGCGCGGGGACCCTGCGGGGTCCAGCCCAGGACTCTTGCAGGCAAAGCGGGCACTCCGCACCCCCAGCTCTCTCACGGACCCCCAAGTCACTTCCTAACCGCCCCCACCCAAGCCGGAGCTGGGGTCTCCCGACAGCAGGCATGAGAATGACCACAGCAAAGCGGGGGACAGGACAGGGCCATCCGCGTCAGAGAATGCAGCCCCAGAAGCTTCCAGAAGGAGAGGAGAAGGCCGACTTGTTCAGCTGCCCGAGTGCGGGGCAGGCAGCTGATGGCCAGCGTCTGGCTCCAGGGCTCTGACCAGCACCCACCCAGCACCCGTGGGTGCTCATCCTGGCAGCAGCCATACCCTGTGTGTGCCTCAGGGCCTCTTCCTGAAGCTTCTGAACTAGAAGGTTCTTCCAGAAAGCTGGCCTGCATCCCGCCCAACACGCCCCGTCACCGCCACCTCGGCCCAGTCACGCGCCCGCCACCCCCCCCCCACTGGCACCATGACCCCATGCAGTGGACACCTCCCCTCCCCATCCCCCTGGGGCCGCAGAAGTCCCAGCACCCTGCACGCGTCACCTGCACACCTGGGGGTCTTCCTAGAGCAGTGCCAGATGGAGACCTGGGTTCAGCTCCCCTCTAAGCCGTAGCATAAAGGCGGGATGCCCCAGGGCCAGCCCCCCACCCCAGTCCCCTGCCTTGCAGCTCAGGTGGCCACGGCGTAGCCAACACACGTCCAGGCGGGGCCCCCTGGCAGCAGGTGGGCAGGCGCCAGGAGACACAGCCCCCAGGAGACAGCCCCCCAAGCAGGCTGGGCTGGAGGCAGGGGGCGCCCTGCATGGGGGGCTGGGCCCTGCAGAGTGCAAAGCAGTCAGGGGGGCGGGGGGCCTCCCGGGACCAATGTGATGGGAGAAGACGAAGCTCAGCTCACATCTCCGGGTCAAACGGGTCCCCGTTGACCCAGTGGAACTCGTCCCCCACTCGGCGCAGGCCGATCCAGGGCTCCCTCCGCGTGAACTTGAACATGAATTCCTGCACGAGACAAGCAGGGAGACCCCGGCGTCAGCGAGTCCCGGTCGGGGGCTGGGCTGGGCGTGGTCTGCAAGGACGACCCCCACCCTCCCCACCCCCAAGCCCCGCTGAGAAGCGACGCTCAAGTCAGGGGCAGCCCCTGAGCATCCTGGAGGTGGCCCCCGACAAACCGAACCCAAGCGCACCGGAAAGGGAAGGAGAGGGAGGGCAGCTCGGAAGGCGCCCGCCTCGATGCCCCCGACGGCCCCGGCCCGCCCGGAGGGATCCCCGGGAGCAGAGCAGGGCGCCCCCCAGCGGCCAGCGCGCGCCCCGCCCCGCCCGGCCTCACCAGCTCCTTCTCGCTCTGGATGACGGCCAGCGCCGCGCCCTGCGAGTGGCACTGCTGCCGGCCCGTGTTCCAGTCCCGCGGCTCCTCGGAGAAGAAGTAGCACTTGCGCCCGTACAGCAGCCAGTCCTCGGGGCACGGCGCCTCGCACTTGATGCAGCCCTTGGACGCTGCGGGGGACAGGGGCTCAGCTCCGCCGGCACCGGGCGCCCCCCATGGCCCCGCTACTCAGGTGCCGGCCCCCAGGAAGGCCACGCCCCTCCTCCCCGGGCTCCAGACGCTGTCTGTCTCGTTCTCTGTCTCTCTCTGTCTCTGTCTCTCTGGGTGTATCTCTCTGTCTCTCTGTCTCTGTCTCTGCATGTGTCTCTCCCTGTCTCTCTGTCTCTGTCTCTGCATCTCTCTCCCTGTCTCTCTGTCTCTGTCTCTCTGAGTGTATCTCTGTCTTTCTCTCTGTCTCTGTCTCTCTCTGTCTCTGTCTCTGCATGTGTCTCTCCCTGTCTCTCTCTGTGTCTCTGTCTCTGCATCTCTCTCCCTGTCTCTGTCTCTGCGTGTATCTCTCCCTCTCTCTCTGTGTCTGTCTCTGCATCTCTCCCTGTCTCTCTGTCTCTCTCTGTCTCTCTCTCTATCTCTGCGTGTATCTCTCCCTGTCTCTCTCTGTCTCTGTGTCTCTCCCTGTCTCTCTGTATCTGCATGTCTCTATCTCTCTGTCTCTGTCTCTGTTGGTCTCTCCCTGTCTCTGTGTCTCTCTGTGCCTCTATCTCTCTCTGTCTCTGTGTGTGTCTCTCTCCCTGTCTCTCTCCCTGTCTCCCTATGTCTCTTTCTGTCTCTCTCTGTCTCTCTCCGGCCCTCACACATCCTTCAGCAAGGCCCACGGGCCTGCATCCCCTCAGCCGCGGTGCTCACACATGCCTGGAACCGCTCCACGGTGCTGGGGACCACCGGCGGCAGTGCTCCCGTGGTCTTCCCACGTGGCCGCCCCAGGGATTGAACTCACAGCCTCATGCTTCCAGCATGGGCCCCTCGGCACACTGAGCTGGTCCCCGGTCCCTGCAGAGTTTCAGTTCCCAGTCCCCAGTGGGTGGTCCTCCTGCCACCGAGCCCCAGGGGTCTGGCCTCTGTAGGGGTCTGGGGTGGGGCCGGTCTCTCCACCAGCAGCTGAAGAATCTTCCATGCCTGCAGCTGCCCTGGCGTCCACACCCCTGCAGAGGTGCCCTGCAGCCCCGCCTCCATCTGGTCTGGCTCTCTGCAGGGGTGCTCCACGGGGCCCCGTCTCCATCCTGCCTGGCTCCCTCTGAGGGTCCACACCACCACCAGGCAGTTGGGACAGGTCAGAGGGGACGCGGCCGGGGGGTGCTGAGGGCTCCCCCAAGCACAGGCTGCTGCCCGCTGCTGCCCGGAGAAACCGAGCTGGACTCTCCTGCCCGTCTCACGCGAGAGCCGCTCCCAGGCCCGTGTCCCAGGCTCCGGAACATGTACAAATTGCCTTTTAAACCCAAATGCCTGCCTCCTGAGCGGGGGGAGAAGGCAACGGGATAGAGAGGGGATCTCTAAGCCAATGATGGTTGGAGGGATGCTCGGGATGGGAGGTGTGTGCTGAGAGCAGATAAAGGACCAGACGTGATGGCCTCTCAGTGTCTGTATTGCAAACCGTAATGCCCAGAAGTAGAGAGAGAGTATGGGGGAAACTGTCTGCCATAGAGGCAGGGGGAGGATTGGAAAGGGGGGTAATACTGGGGACATTGGTGGCGGACAATGTGCACTGGTGGAGAGATGGGTGTTCGATCATTGTATGACTAAAACTCAAACATGAAAGTTTTGTTGGTTTTTTTTTATTTTTTGCCTTTTGGGTCACACCTGGCAATGCACAGGGGTCACTCCTGGCTCTGCATTCAGGAATTACCCCTGGCGGTGCTCAGAGGACCATATGGGATGCTGGGAATCGAACCCAGGTCAGCCGCGTGCAAGGCAAATGCCCTACCCGCTGTGCTATTGCTCCAGCCCCTCAAACATGAAAGTTTTATAACTATATCTTATAGTGATTCAATTAAAAATAATAATAATAATAATAAATAAACCCATCACAACCTTCTCTGTCTTTCACATTTGTCCAGTCTTGATCCTTTTCACTTGATCCTTTTTATGTTTAATAAGGACGTATTAAACACCCCTGCACATTTTGGAGCTTTCTTTTCCCTTAGTTGGGGGAAGCAGCAGGGATCGAGAGTCACACCCAGGACTCCACATGCTCCAGCCCTGCTTGGTCCCTCTGGCATTGTGAGGATGACTCCTGAGCACAGAGCTGGGAGTAACGGCCAAGGACCAATGGGTGTGGCCTGGATCACACACCCCCAAAGAAAAGAACAAAAGAGAACTCCCCCAGCGGTCGGAGAGATAAGACAGGGGCAAGGGCGCCCGCTGTGGACGAGGCTGACCCGGGCTCCATCCCGGGCATCCCATCTGGGACCCGAACCCGCCAGGAGTGGTCCCTGAGCACAGAGCCAGGAGTGATCCCTGAGCACAGAGCCAGGAGTGATCCCTGAGCACAGCTGGGTGTGGCCCCCCAAGCTCCCCTACATTCAGGGGGCACTGACCCAGGCTGCTCCCATCAGAGATGAAAGGCAAAGGGACACGTGTGAATCCTCCTGCATCGCAGGAGGCCCCCTCGGCTACTTGGATGTGGGTCCTTCAACCCTGCCCACGTTCCGCTCAGATGCCCCCTGACCTCAAGGTGCCTTGCACCGCACCCACACCCCCATAGCTCTCTCGGCCCCGTGCCCCCGACATTGTTCTCTCCCACCCTTTCAGCACGGTGGTCACAGCCCTTCAGGATGGGGGTCCCTTCGGGTAACAAGGCTCCCTCCACCTCCTCACCCTCAGGGTTAGCCCGGGGCCCCCACTCTGGGGAGCACTGGATGTGTCACCCCCTATCTCTGGGCTAGCAGGACGAGGGCTCAAACGGGGACTCAGTGTTGTCTTGTCTTTTTTTTTTTTTTTTTTTTTTGGGTCACACCCAGAGATGCGTAGGGGTTACTCCTGTCTCTGCACTCAGGAATCACTCCTGCAGTGCTCAGGGGACCATATAGGATGCTGGGAATTGAACCTGGGTCGGCCACGTGCAAGGCAAACGCCCTACCCGCTCCTACCCACTGCACTATCGCTCCAGCCCAGTGTCTTGTTTTAAGATCCAGGACACACAGCAGACAGAGGTGAGGGCGCCGGCTCTTCCCCTGAATCGGGTCTTCCCAGAGGCTCAGCCTGCCCCACCCCAAGGTGTGAGTCCTGAAAGCTTCCTCATCCTGCAGGCACCACCACTTAAGGCACTCAGCCGACAATGGGCCGTGATGGGACAGTGGCTCCTCAAGGTAGCCGGGGTGTAATGAGTGACACGGTGTCACTCCGGGTGGCCTCTCTCACGCTCACTGCTTGGGTGACATCTGGCCCCCTCCGTGGAGATCTTGCTGGGAGCTAAGATGCCTCCGCTAGAAAGGACACTTCACTCTCTGGCGGCTTTGGTCCCCCACAGAAGACGTGGCCTACCTGGACCCTCCTTGTACTGCTAAGACTGGCTGGACCAACCCCCGCCCCAGCCAGACAGCCGGAATTGGGGTTGCCCGTGACAACAGCTCACCCAGGATGCTCATCACCACCAGGATGGCAAACAGGAGGACTGCAATGGCACCCAGCAGGAGACGGGTGGTGGTGTCTGGGGAGGAAAGAGACGGGGGGTCAACCCAGGGCATCCCCGTCCCCCCAGCCCACCGGTCAGCACCGTCCCCCAGTCCCCCACTGTCCCCTCATGGAGAAGCTCGGAACGGAGCAGTTGAAGTGCTGGACTCAGCCAGGTCTCAGCACAGGGACAGACCCCAGCTCCAGGGCCCCCCACCGCCTGTCCGGACCCGCACACTTCCTGCCCTGGTCCCGCCATCCCGCTGCTGCTGCCCCGTCCAGCTCCCGAGATGCGCCCACCGTTTATTCCCTCCACTGGTGCACAACCCCGACCCCTTCGGAAAACCCAGCCGCAGGCCAGAGTGATAGTACAGCAGAAAAGGTGTTTGCTTTGCACGCAACAGACCTGGGTTCCATCCTCAGGACCCCATTTGGTCACCCGAGCTTGGCCAGGAGTGATCCCTGAGCACTGCTGGGGAGCACTGTAGCACTGTCATCCCGTTATTTATCGATTTGCTCGAGTGGGCACCAGTAGCGTCTCCATTGTGAGATTTGTTAATGTTTTTGGCATATTGAATACACCACAGGGAGCTTGCCAGGCTCTGCCTTGATGGCGGGATGGTTTCCCAGATGGCGGCTGTCCAGGCTCCTCAAATCCTGCTGACCTCTGCATGGCCTGTCCCCGTCACCAAATCCCCCCTGACCACTGGCTCTCCTTTACTTCTGTTGTTATCTCTTACACATCTAATTTTATCTTTAATGAAAGAAATGTGTGTGTATATAAATCTCGCCCGAATGGCAGAGCCTGGCAAGTTCCCCAGGGCATATTCGATACGCCAAAAACAGTAACAACAAGTCTCACAATGGAGACGTTATTGGTGCCCGCTTGAGCAAATTGATGAGCAATGGGATAACAGTGATACAGTGACAGTGATGATACGTGATATATACATGTATATGTATCAGATACATATACATACACATATATTTGTATATATGTATATCTGTGGACTGGGGCGATAGCACAGTGGTAGGGCATTTGCCTTATACACGGCCAACCCAGGTTCAATTCCTCCGCCCCTCTCGGAGAGCCCAGCAAGCTACTGAGAGTATCCCGCCCGCACCACAGAGCCTGGCAAGCTACCTGTGGTGTATTTGATATGCCAAAAAACAGTAAGAAGTCTCACAATGGAGACGTTACTGGTACCCGCTCGAGCAAATCGGTGAAAAATGGGACGACAGTGCTACAATACTATTATATCTGTGTGTATTTTTTTTCTTTTTGGGTCACACCCATCAATGCACAGGGGTTTCTTCCTGGCTCTGCACTCAGGAATCACCCCTGGCGGTGCTCAGGGGATCATATGGGATGCTGGGAATCGAACCCGGGTCAGCCGGGTGCAAATGCCCTACCAGCTGTGCTATTGCTCCAGTCCCTATCTGTGTTTATTTATAATATGTCTATTATATATATATATATACATATACATATATATATATAAAATACACATATCTTTAAGGGGCTAGAGAGGTCGTCCAAGTTCAAGGCACTTGCCTTGCATGCGGTCAGCCCCAGTTTGACTCCCAGCATCACACATGACCCTGAGCACAGAGACAGGGTCACTCCCATTGGGCTCAGGGGACACATATGCGGTGCCAGGATTGAACCTGACTCAGCGCCGTGCAAGGCAAGGGCCCCACCCCTTGTACAACCTCTCTGGTCCAAAGTCCTGTTTTTGTTTGGTCCGTTTCTGGGTCACACCCAGCAATGCTCAGGGCTTATTATCCCTGGCTCTGTGCTCAGGGATCATTCCTGGCCGGGCTCGGGGGTTCATATGCCGTGCTGGGGATCAAACCCACGCAGGCCGAGTGCAACCCTCCCCGCTGGACCGTGACTCGGACCCCCCAAATCCCTTTTTAAATCAAAGCTGTGAGTGCACAGACGTGAACACGGAGCTCACGGCCCACAGCTGGTCTACAGACAACTGACAGGAAAGGCCTAGAAACTTTCCTCTCTCGTTTTAGTTTTGGTTTATTTGAGTTAGACTGATTTTTTTTTGTTTTTTGGGGTCTGTTTTTTTTCTTCGCTTTGGACCAGGTGGTGGTCAGAGACAGTTCCGAGCAGTGCTCAGTGGAGCATGCAGTGGGGGTCCAACCCAGGGCTCTCCGGCTGCTCAGTGCCCTGAGCTATCTCCCTGGCCCACCTTTCTTTTTTGTCCCCTAGACCACACAGTTTTCCTTTTGGGTCACACCCAGCGATGCTCAGGGATTCCTCCTGGCTCTGCACTCAGAAATTACCCCTGGCAGTGCTCAGGAGACCATATGGAATGCTGGGATTCGAACCTGGGTCGGCCGCGTGCAAGGCAAATGCCCTACCCACTGTGCTGACACTCCAGCCCCTAGACCACACAATTTTCAGGGCTTCCTCCAGGCTCTGTGCTCAGGGATCGCTCCTGGCGGTGTCCAGGGGCCCAGATGGGAGGCCAGGGACTAAGCCTCGTTCAGTTGTGTGCAAGGCAGCACCCTACCTGTTGTACTCTCGCTCCAGCCCGTTTCTTTTCTAGAAACTTCATTAGCATTCAACGTAGCAGACACATCCCAGAGCACATTTCATTCCGGCATCAAGGACCCGAGAAACCCACATCAAACACGGAGAAATTCCAGGACCCACGGGATTGCCGCTGCGAGGAGAATCGGGTCCCATGACAGAAATGGTTAGACGCCAATTTGCTAAATTAGTTAAAAGCAACTTCCACACGCTGCTGGGCCAGGGAAAGGCTGGAAGTTCGCATCAAGTTCCTGGGATGCGCGTGACGTGTGGCTTCTGTGTCAACCACAGAGATGTCATGTGTGATGGCTGTCCACTCGCTGCACGGACGATCTGGGCTGACCCAGCCGCTCGATGTTGAACAGGACACGCAGACCCTAACCCTGAGGCGCGGGGAGACACACCTGCCCACTTGACGCATGGCTCTGACCATGCCCAGTTTTCTTGTGTGGCGCCAGGGTGTGTGACAAAGTGTTTTGTTTAAACTCTGGGCGATGCGGCTCTCAGTTCATCTCCAGTTCCCCCTGGCGCTTGAACATAACTGTAGAGTATAAATGCAACCTCAGTTTTCGAACTGGATGGATTAGGACCACTGTGATCCCTGGGTCCATCTCGATGAAATAAACTTCTGTCCTACTCCAAAAAGTTACAAGACTTGAAGAAACAAACAAGAAGCAGTTTCCCTTCCACGGACAGAGCCAGACCAGTTCCAGAGCTAACTCTTATAGCTCAAGAATTAGAGGGAAGGGACTGGAGCGATAGCACAGGGGTAGGGCGTTTGCCTTGCTTGCGACCAACCCGAGTGTAATTCCCAGCATCCTGTATGGTCCCCTGAACACTGCTAGGAGTAATTCCTGAGTAGCAGAGCCAGGAGTAACCCCTGTGCATTGCCAGGTGTGACCCAAAAAGGAAAGAAAGAAAGAAAGAAAGAAAGAAAGAAAGAAAGAAAGAAAGAAAGAAAGAAAGAAAGAAAGAAAGAAAGAAAGAAAGAAAGAAAGAAAGAAAGAAAGAAAGAAAGAAAGAAAGAGAAAGAAAGAAAGAAAGAAAGAAAGAAAGAGAAAGAAAGAAAGAAAGAAAGAAAGAAAGAAAGAAAGAAAGAAAGAAAGAAAGAAAGAAAGAAAGAAAGAAAGAAAGAAAGAAAGAAAGAAAGAAGGAAGGAAAGAAAGAAGGAAGGAAAGAAGGAAAGAAAGAACTAGAGGGAAGCCGGATAGGACAGTGGGTAGGGTGCTTGCCTTGCACGGGTCAATCCAGATTCAATCTCCAGCGTCCCATAGGGTCCCTCCTATGGGATTACCAGGAGTAATCCCTGAGTACAGAGCTAGGAGTAATCCCCGAGTGTGGCCAGGCATGGTCCAAATGACCAATAAATAAATAAATAAATAAAAATTAGGGTCAGAGAGGGTACAGTGGGGAGGGCATTTGCCTTGCATGCGACCAACCAGGTTTGCTTCCAGGCACCCCATAAGGTCCCCTGAGCCCTGCCAGGACTGATCCCTGCACACAGAGCCAAGAGTAAGCCCTGAGCATCACAGGCTATGGCCCAAAACAGAACAAAAGTCATTTACTCCTCCCTGTGGGGCTTCTGTGTCTTCTACATCGCTGATTTCTCCTACACCACAGCACTTTTCTCCTGTTTCAGTCTGTGGGCGCCAGATTCTGGCTCTCCTGTCTTCTGAGGTTAGTGTCGCTGGGAAGTGTGGGGAAGGTCAAAAGCCCCTTAGCCCCTTAGGCGAGCCAACTGCCGACGGGCTGCAGTATAAGCCCTCGCTTACCTAGGGGCAACTCCTGGCCGAGCACTGCGGGGTGGGTGACCTACAAAGCAGGGCTCCACTTCCCTGGCCACAGTTCCCCCACCGAGGGCTGCCGCGCCTGCGGCTTCAACAACCACGGCCACTTTGGCCACCTTAGGCTTCTGGGGGGCGAGGGGGTGGGCCGTGCCCAGCGGTGTTAGGTACTGCTCCTGTTCTGTGCTCGAGGGTCACCTCCAGGCTCCCGGCAGAGCTTGGGAGATCCTCTGGGGACAGGGATGGAACCGGGGTCAGCTACACGCAAGGCACGAGCCTGAAGGCCTGTCGTCTCTCTCCAACTCCATCTCTGTTTTCACAGCTCTGGCCCCTGCTGCTTCCCTGGCAGAGGGGAGAGAGCGGGTTCTGAGGGTGGAGTGGGGCCCCTGCCCCCCCACCACAGTCGCAGCGCGTGAGCTGTCCAGTGATGACCGGGGACGGGGAGGCTCCTGGCGGTCGGTGTGCACGTCTCCTCCATCCTTCTCCCGTGCCACAAGAGGTCTCAGGTGGGCAGTAGCTCCAGGGCCAAGCCAACGTCGCTGCAATGCCGGGACGGGTGGCCTTGGAGGCAGGAGCCCTGAAGGCTGAGAAGAATCCTCATTCGCAAGTTCAGAAGAAATGGCTTCGTGGGCGGCAGGAGAGATAGTGCAATGGGTAGGGCGTTTGCCTTGCACGCGGCCAACCTAGGTTTGATTCCCGGCATACCATACAGTTCCCTGAGCACCACCAGGAGTAATTCCTGATTGCATGAGTCAGGAGTAACCCCTGTGCACCACCAGGTGTGACCCAAAAAGCAAAAATAAAAAGGAAAAAAATTATTTCATGGGGGCCGGAGCGATAGCACAGCGGGTAGGGCATTTGCCTTGCACGCGGCCGACCCGGGTTCAATCCCCGGCATCCCATATGGTCCCCCAAGCACCGCCAGGAGTAATTCCTGAGTGCAAAGCCAGGAGTAACCCCTGAGCATCGTTGGGTATGACCCAAAAAGAAAAAAGAAAGAAATTATTTCATAGTCTTCTAGCTTATCAGAGGTGCCACGACGCTGTTCCTCTGCTCCCCAGTGACAGTGGAATCTGCTCGTGTCTGTGCTCGTGTCTGCCTGCCATGGTCTATGGATGCACCGGACAGACAGAGCTGCACCCAAGACATGCCAGAGAGTCCCACACCTCATTCAAATCCCTACTTGTGAGCGCCTGGGCTGGGGGATCCGAAATAGCATCGAGCTTGTTGGGGACAGGGGCAGGGGCAGTGCTCATGGAACCCCAGCATCGTGGGGTGTTCAGAAAGCCCCTGAGAGTTAGGGTCTCGCTATTCTGGCCCAGAAGCAGATCAGCTGCTCAGACAAGTTCTCCCACGAGGACCCAAGCACCCAAAACTCATGGAACGTCTGAAGAGGAACGAAGACATGGTGTCCATCGGGGTTCAGGCTGAGTGACCGCGTTCACTAGCCCGGTTCTCACATTCTGCCCTATGGACAACCTCTCCCAAAATATCAACGGAAGTGAAGGACACTTGGAGTCGTGGACCAAATTTCTGAAAGGTAATGCAGGTAGCAGGGAGTACACCTGGGAATTCATTCAAGCCTCTGCAGGCTGTACCTACCCATCACAGCGCTCAGGAAAATGCAACTGTAACAGGTGAGGATAAGATGTAGCAGCCAAAATGTCTCCCCATTAGACTTTTACCTGTTACTTTTGTTAAATAAAGGTTACATGTTACTTTTCTTCTTTTTTTTTTTTTTCTCTCCTAAGAATCCTTCTTTCCATGCAGTGGACGGTGTTAGGCAGAGTCTACAGGAGCACTTGTGCTTCCAAGAGTGCAGGATTGTTTTCATCCACGTTTCGCCAGAACGACTGAAAAATCCCCCAGCTCCCCGTTCAGGCCCCAGCCCTCCCCCTCAGAAACCCACAGCCAGGACGCTAGGGGTCAAGGCCAAGCCCATACGCTCATCTGGATGGTTCTAAACTAGCCACTGTAGTTTGGTCATCAGCAAATGTTTGGGAAATTGTGCCAAATGCGCGTGTGTGGTTTTGACCAGGAAATTGTGGGTTTGTACCTAACTGAGAAGCTTTTCACATTAAAAATTAAGAATCGGTGAGCACCGGAAAAATCCATACACTGAGGTCCTCGGGATCACTCTGTCCCACCCTGCAGCCCCCCTGGCGCCTCTCCCCACTCCCATCCCTGCCATAAATAGCTCAATCACCTCATCTTTGCAGTACCCAGGAGGAAGCACACGGTCACCTTTGCCAGAGTCTCCCCAAGACTGTTCTAGAAGGTGAACCCCACAGAAGAGAAGGCCTTGTGATTGGAACTTTCCATTGGACTATTTACGAATCCAACGGTTTGGGGGCCAGAGTCACTGTACAGAGAGTTGGGCTCTTGCCTTGCAGGGATGAGTTCAAATCCCAGCACCTGACACGGTCCCCGAGCACCGCCAGGAAAAATCCCTGAGGACAGAGCCAGGAGGACGCCCTGAACCCTGCTGGGTATGGCCCCCAAACAAAGAACAAGACCAAAAATAACCAAGAAAGTCAACATTTGGGGCCGGGCTGGAAAGCAACTGCTGCAAGCCTCATACCAGCTGGTCTGATGCTTCCGGTTCGCCCCCTTCCTGTATGGCCCTCTACCATTCGGGGCCGTGAAGGGTACTAGAAATAGCCAAATGGCCCTTGGCAGGAAAATCATTCCCACCCCTGCTAAGGAGAGTCCTACAGGCCGGGGCTCTCCACCCCCTCTAGGGTCCCACAAACCCGTGATGGGGGTGAAATGTCACCGTCGGTGCAGGGAGAGGCAGGAGCATGAAAGCACGCCCTGTCTCTGACGAGCCTCGCACTGCACGGGGCGCTTTCCCGTCAGAGGAGGTCCTTGGTAGCACACAGGACCACAGGGGTGGGCGTCTGTGAGATCCTGGGCAGGATGGGACAGGAAGAAGCCACAGGAAGCACGTGCCTTGCAGGCTATCAATTGCAGCCTGAGCCCCGCACTCCATGTTCCCCTGAGCACCACTAGGGGTCACTCCTGAGCACAGAGCCAGGAATAGGGTCTGAGCACGCCCAGGTGTGACCCGACCCATCCCCCTCTAGGAAAAAGACCCTCAGCTTCTCTCTGAATCGAAGATACCTCTAGGATGAGGCCCTCTGCCAGGGTGTGTAGGATGTGTGGGTCGGGGTAGATACTCCATGCATGAAACGCTTGGCTAGGTAGGACACGGCCCCTCACTGTTTGGCTTAGTCCGGTCAAGAAGACCCTCATGGGCAGAAGATACCCCCAAAAGGCTCCAAGGTAGACCCTGAGTTCCAACCTGGACACTGTGGGAGGTAGCCACTGCACTGCCCAGCCCTGAGCACCGCTGAGAGCCCCCAGCCCCTTCAAAAGAAAAAATCTCCTGAAATTGGTGAAATGGGGTCTGCAATCGCCAGGGTCCCCAGACCTGGTTAGCCCACCCTCTCCCCATGCCATCATGGTGCCTCACGGTGTGGGGTGCACAGCAGGCCTGGGCTCTTGGGGCACCCTCCCCGTCTGTGCAGCCCTGGGAGGGGGGACCACTGTCCAGCTTAGCAGGAGACGACTCCAGGGCTCGTGCAGGCTCAGTAGCCGGCCAGCCCATGCTGCACTCGGGCCCTCCCGGGTCCCTGAGGGCCTGTCCCTGTGCCTGTCTCGGGGTTCAGAGAGGGCAGATGGTGTCCAGGACTGAGCACTGCACCCACACCACGTGGCACTTGCAGAAGCAAAGGAGGAAGAGATGGGGGTGGGGGTCTGCAGGCTGCCCCTCTGACGGGCACGGGGGTCTCTGACACCCAGGAGACCTGCAGGGCACTGGGGAAGGAGGGCGTCCCACAAGGACCATTAGCTCCTGGGGGCATAGACCCCAGATATGAAGCCACCGGATATGAAGCCCAGAATCACTGGCCCCTGGCGGTGACCTCTCGGGGTCAGAGAGGGCAGCAGGGCACGGACCACTGGGTAGAAGGTCACAGGAGCACACGACAGCCCAGAGTGGCTCCTCTGTCTGGGGTGCGTCTGCACAAGCCCCCCCAGGCCGGAGCAGCAGAGGCGCCATAGTGAGGACGGCAGGAAACCCAGCACCCCGGGACAGACCCCAGGGGGTGAGGGACACAGGGCAGGACGACCAGGTGGCGGAGGAAAACAGTCCCAGGCCAGCGCCTGGATGTCCACTCAGCGGGGGCCACCCCCATATTCTTCTCCGCTCCCACCAGCACTGAGCCCTCATCCAGCCCCCACTTCTCGCCTCCTTTATCCCGAGTCCCCACCCGGCTGGTGTGAAGGATTGGGGCGCAGGGCCAGTCAGGACCCTGGGTTCCATCCCCCTAAGCTATGGCCCCAAGGCACCACCAGGACTGGCCCCAGCCCCTCACCTCGCTATCCAGAGACCCCAGGGCGCCCTCAGAGTGTCCACGTGCCCGGCCCGCCTATGTCTGCCCCATCAGCTTGTACCCCCCTGCCCCGCTCACCTGGCCTTCACCTGACCCCTCTCCCAGGGGAAGAGGGGGCTTGTCATCTCCCCCCACCTGCAGCCTGAGTCCATTCCCCACAGGAACCGGCTAGCACTGGCCCCCGCGCCCCTGAACCGGTCCTGCCTTGAGCCAGCTGCACCCCTTCTTCTTCTCTCCAAGTCTCCTAAGAGGCTCCAGGAAACCTTCCTGGAGTCAAGGTTGAGAGATTCCCCCTCTGGGCTTCCGGCCCTTGGACCTAGGAGCACCCAGAAGCCCAGCCCTCTCCGCTGCCCGGCCCCAGCGGCTCCCATAAGTTTCCTCCCAGTGGGCAGCGAACTGACATCTGAACTCTGCTCTCGGCCCCCGCCCCCCACTTGCCCGGAGCCGACCACCCAGGGCGCTTCCCGTTCCCCCCTGCTCTGCGAGACCCCAACATCACCAGCCGCCCCCCCCCCCCGCTTCCCTCGGGGCAGCAGCACCGCCCCTGTCTCCGCGGCCCTTGGTCCCTTGGCTCAGCGCATCCTCGCCCCTTCGGAAACTCGAACCGCCCGCGGACCTCCCCGCCCCCGCGCCCGCGGAGTACTTGTCCAGCTTCACTCGGGAGGGACAGCGGGGCGCAGGGCGAGCAGCTGTTCCCAAGGTCAGCGAGTGACCCGGGTCACGGCTGTCCCGCGGGCGGGGGGTGGTCCCGAGCTCGACCCTCGCGCCCCACCCCAATGCGGCCTCCGCGATCGCTGGGACCTGTCGGGGGCGGGGGGCACCGCAGCCCGGCGCCCCCGCCGTCCCCCCGCGGAGCCGGCCAAGGTGACTGCGCGCTTACCCTCCAGGGCCGCCTTCCAGCTGTGGCTGCCCTCGTAGCCCGACCCCGATCGCCGCAGCTGCCCCTCGGCGGCGCGGGCCTCGGCCTCGGCGGGCGAGCGCGGCCGGGACGCGGCGGGCGCGGGCCGCGCGGCGGGGGGCGGCGGCGGGCGGGTGCGCGCGGGGGGCGAGCGCGCCGGCTCCATGGCCCGCGCGCCCCGCGGACCCCCCGCGCCGGCCGGCTCGGGTGCGCGAGGGATGCGCCGGGGGCCGAGCCCCGCTCCCCGAGCCGCCGCCGCGCTGCCCGCGCCGAGCCGCAGCCTCCGCGCAGAGCCGGGCGCGGGGCGGGCGCGGGGCGGGCGCGCGGGGAGGAGCCGGCGAGCAGCGCCGCCCCGAGCCCGGCAGGGGGCGCCCGCGAGCAGCGCCGCCCGCGCCCCGGGGCGCCGTCCTGCAGCTCCGAGACCCCGCTGGGTCGTTGGCTCCGCGCTCAGGAGTGTCCCCCGGCGGTGCTTGGGGGACCGTCTGTGGCACCAGCAATTGCACGCGGGTTGGCTGCACGCCTTAGCTCCTGCCCCATGTCTCCAAGCCTCCTGGCCTTTTTTTTTTTTTTTTGCTTTTTTTGGGGGACAGGGAGTCACACTCAGCGATGCGCAGGGGTTACTCCTGGCTCTGCACTCAGGAATTACTCCTGACGGTGCTTGGGGGATCATATGGGATGCCTGGGATCGAACCTGTGTCGGCCGCGCGCAAGACTGGCCTTCTATCTCTGTTTGGGCTCGGGGGCTGGGTCCTGGCTCTGCGCTCAGGAATCACTCCTGGCCGTGCTTCGGGGACCCTGCGCGGTGCCAGGCGCGGGATAGCACTGGGGTTGGCTGCCGCTGCCTTGGAGGCAAGCAACGTACCCACCACCCTCGTGTCTTTCCAGTTAACTGAGTGTTGCACCGCCCTCCCACCGGGCTTGCTGAGGGGCTCTAAGCCGCCTTGGGTCAGCCCACCTGCCCCCGCCACACGTGAGTGCTTCTCCATCCTCGTAGGTCAGGCTGGCGGCCAGCTTGGCGGTGCCTGCCAGAGCTCTCCCGCCTGTACTCGCGTGGCACCCAGCCCGATGGCCAGAAGCCGGGCGTGAAGACCTTCAGGGGTAGAGATGAGCCCTTTGATACCCTTTGGCTATGTTTTGGTTTGGGGACCAGGCGGGGCGATGCTCAGGGCTTCCTGCTGGCTCTGCACTCAGGAATCACTCCTGGTGGGGCTCAAGGGGCCATATGTGGTCCCAGGATTGAACCCAGGTTGACGGTGTGTTAAGGCAAGCGCCCTCCCCGCCCTGCGATGGCTCCAGCCCTTTTGACACCTTACTTAGGGAGACAGGCACCCAGCCCAGGGCTGTGTCTGTAGACCTGGAGAGCTGGCAGTGACTCCACTCCCTCAGCCTCCCCCGGAGACACCCCGCCTCATCCTCAGCCCCCAATTCCCTTTACGTGCACCCCTCCATTATCTCCGCAGTGGCCTCTGGTGGGAAGCAGAGATCAGCCTCATCTTCGGGCTGCTTGTGGACTCACCCCCGAACCCCTCCAGGCCAGGAGGAAAGATCCAAGTGACTTGCTTGGACAGCATTTCCCACCGGGGGGGGGGTGGGAATGTAAAAATTGTTTGCCCTGGGGCTGGAGCAATAGAACAACGGTTAGGGCGATTGCCTCGATGCAGCTGACCTGGGTTCAACCCCCAGCCTCTCATGTTGTCCCCTGAGCACCACCAGGAGAGTAATTCCTGAGCCAGGAGTAATCACAAGGTGTGGCCCCCAAAAGCAACAACAACAACAACAATAATATTAAATTATGTCCATGGGGGGGAAAATCACACCACAACACTAAGGCGGCATCTGGCAGGATGGAGGGGTCCAGGAAAGAAACAGGTGGGCGGGGACAGAGTGGGAGAAGGTGGAGAGACCGAGGCATGCACTCAGGACCTCGCCGGACTGACGGGGTGACTGTCCTCCCACTCCATGGAAACTGCATCAGCCCCTGTGGCCAGCTCCGAGCAGTTCCATGATGTTGGTGCTTAATGGGCCAGTACCAGCATGGCAAGCCCCAGTGTCCAAGCCACTGGCCCCTAGGAAAGTGGGGTGTGGAGGGCCCCCTGTCTCAGGACACAGGGCAGTTGCCACATGGGGCCGTGGCATCGCCACGTACCTGCACTTCCTGCTTCCCAAAGGCGTTGTAAGTCCAGTTGTCAAATGAGAGGTGGCCGGTTTTCATTGGCAGATTATTCATCTGCACGTGAATGATTTATTCAGCTCCACAGGATTGGGCCCACCCCGAAGTGTTGTGGGGGTCCCTCCCAGCGGTATTCAGGGGACCCTGTGGGCCGGGAACCCGCATGCGTCAGCCCATTGGGCTGTCTCTGGCCCGAGAGAGGATTCATGCTTTGACTCGGCGTGGAAGATAGCAGCAAGCAGCCCACCGAGATGTTCCATTTCTGTTTCAGCCACTGGAGCTGGTGACCTCTAATTCAAGGCTCCTTCAGTAGTGGGGTGTCTGGATCCCAAAAGACCACAAGATGTCGTACCACCAGAGACAGATACCTCCGAATTAGGCAAGGGCCTGATTTTCTGACCTGTTTTTTCCCCCATCTGCAAGGAAATGAGCTCACTGCCAGCTAAGAACAGGGGGTGGGGGCTGGAGTAATAGCACAGCAGGTAGGGAGCTTGCCATGCTCACAACCCGGGTTCAATCCCCGGCACCCTATGTGGTCCCCCAAGTACCACCAGGAGTAATTCCTGAGTGCAGAGCCAGGAGTAACCCCTGAGCATCACACCCTTAAAACAAAACAAAGCAAAAGGAAAAGAAGAGGGCATGGGTTCGGGGGATGAGCCGGTACTGGACCTGGAGGCTGTTAAGAAAGAGGCTTCTGGGGGCTGGAGCGATAGCACAGTGGGTAGGGTGTTTGCCTTGCACGTGGCCGACCCGGGTTCAATTCCCAGCATCCGCATCCCATATGGTCCCCTGAGCACCGCCAGGGGTAATTCCTGAGTGCAGAGCCAGGAGTGACCCCTGTGCATTGCCGGGTGTGACCCAAAAAGCAAAAAAATAAAAATTAAAAAAATATTTAAAAAAAAAGAGACTTCTGGGGCCCGGGGTGATAGCACAGCGGGGAGGGCGTTTGCCTTGTATGCAGCTGACTCAGGTTCAATCCCCAGCATCCTATAGGGTCCCCCAAGCACTGCCAGGAGTAATTCCTGAGTGCAGAGCCAGGAGTAACCCCTGAGCATCGCTGGGTATGACCCAAAAATTAAAAAAAAAAAAGAGGTTTTCGGACGCATGAGGTTTGCCGTGTAGATGGGTCATAGGCATCCAGCTAATTCCACTGACTAGTCTTCAAGGCCACTCTGCTTTGCCCCCAGAACTGTCCCCTCTCCAGCTGTCAAAGAAATGCCCTCTGAAAGGCCACAAGGGAGCAAGCCCCTATCTAGGGCCAGACCACCTATTGTAACCTACACAGGGAATAACCCACACCACAGGCCGCCCGCCAGGGGACCAGGAGCAGAGACCCGAGGCACGGGGTGGTGTGCTGCTGGCAGAGGCTCCTTCTCACACACCATCCTCGCGGCCCAGGAGAGTGGGAAGACCTCTGCTCTGTGTGTGGCCGACTCATGTTTAGCCCCCAGCACGGCAGGGTCCCTGGAGCACCGCCATGAGGGATGTCTGGGCACAGAGGCTGGAGGAAGCCTGAGCACCTCAGTGTGACACAGCACAGATGCGTCACTGGTGGCCACGCCCCGTGTTTCACTGCCCGTCCCCTCGTGCCCCCGGTCCCCCTGACACCTCCGGAAAGGCACGGTGTCATCCAGGCCCTTCTCCCCTGCGCTTGGGAAGACGGAGCAATCAGTGCGTCAGGAACGGGGAGGAGGAGACCCTCGATGAAGGAGACCTCGCACCCCCGGACTCAGCTTTTCTCCACCAAGATGATGGGCTTTACTCGGGAGCGCAGGGCCTGGAGAAAATAAGTCTCTCCGGCAAGGAAGGACATGCTCTGTCTTATCTCTCTGAAAGGGCTCAGTGATGCGGTTTTAGACCCTCCCTCTCGGGCCAGCCGATGATCCTGAAGTTTTTCATATATTTTATTTGTTTTTGTTTTGTTTTGTTTTTGCTTTTTGGGTCACACCCGGCGATGCACAGGGATTACTCCTGACTCTGCACTCAGCAATTACCCCTGGTGGTGCTCAGGGGACCATATAGGATGCTGGGAATTGAACCCGGGTCGGCCGCGTGCAAGGCAAACGCCCTACCCGCTGTGCTATCGCTCCAGCCCCCATATATTTTATTTGTGTGTTTGCAGTACCAGGGATTGAATCTGAGGCCTCGGTCATGGGACGTAGACGCTCAGACCTCTGTCCCTGGCCCCAAGCCCTGGCCCAAAAGTTTTGGACCTTCGTATTGGAGAGACAGAACAGCAGGGAGGGCGCTTGCCTGGCTGCAGCTGACCCAAGTTTGATCCCCAGCCCCCCACAGGGCCCCTCGAGTTCTGCCAGGAGGGGTCCCTGAGCACAGAGCCAGGAGTAAGCCCTCATCGCTGCTGGACGTGACCCCCAAACCAACAACCAGAGAGAAAAAAGTATCTGAAGCTTTGGACCCCGCCCCAAGCCCTATTGCACAGCCCGTGTGCCTCGACCCAAGAGGCACAGTTGGCAGACAGCGGAGACAGCCACAGACTCGGTCACGCAGCTCGCGGCGCCACGGCCTGCCCGTCTGGTGGCCGCAGGTGCCCGCCTACCCAGGGCTGTGCGAATCCATCTCCGAAGCAACAAGCCATCGGGCAGAGCCAGCAGTTTCCGGCAGGAGTTCCAAAGCTGCTCCCGAGAAGGGGTCTTGGGAGCTCAAGAGGAGGAGGATGGGGGTGGGCCAGGGGGGCTTTGAGATCCCCACCATGTCCACCTGGGCTCGGGGATCTGTGCTCAGGGATCATCCTCGAGGTGCCCGGGATCAAACCCAGGTGCTAACCCCGTTGCCCTCTCTCTGCCCGAAATCCCCCCTCTGTTGGCTTCTGTGCATCCAGGGTCAGAGGCCGAGCCCGCTGCAGTGGGCCACGGGGGGCAACAGAGCCCGCCTTGGCTGCCAGAGACAACACAATCCCCTGAGGCTCTCAGGGGAGGGACGCCCGAGACCCTCGCAAGGGGGCGCCAGGCCAGGGAGACTTCCCCTGGCAGCAGTTGATGACCAGGGCCTGGGTGTTTGGTCGTGGGCTCACACCCTGGCACACGCTTGGCTGCGACCTTGGCATCCCGTGCCAGGTTGGTGCTTGGCACGCGGGGCGCTGCAGCCCGTCAGACTCGTGGCTTGCTCCCGCAGGCCGGGTACCCGAAGCTGAGTCACCTCCACACCCCAGAGCCTCGTTTTGCTGCTGTCCATCCTCCTAGATACTTCACTGCGCTCGTGGCTCTCGGGGCCTTGGAGCTCGTGTGTCCGGGTGTTTCCGCACAGGGACTGGGGGGCACCACTCACACAACCCCTGACCCAGCTGAGATTTTGACAGAGGGCAAGGAGCTGGCCCCGGGCAGAGCAGAGCTGCCAGCCGGGCCTCCCAGCCCAGGGGCAGAGGTAGGAGGGCTACAGAACAGGAAGTCCAGGGGCCGGAGCGATAGCACAGCGGGTAGGGCGTTTGCCTTGCACGCGGCCGACCCGAGTTCGATCCCTGGCATCCCATATGGTCCCCCAAGCACTTCCAGGAGCAATTCCTGAGTGCAGAGCCAGGAGTAACCCCTGAGCATCGCTGGGTGTGACCCAAAAAGCAAAAAACAAACAAACAAAAAAAAACAGAACAGGAAGTCCACAATTCATCTCTGGGGGCTCAGACTTGGGGCCCCTCCTCGTCCTCAAACATAAGGCTGGGAGAGCCTGGATTTGGCGTTTACAGGCTGAGCACGTGTTTTGCCAGCAGGAGCCTGGGTGCTAATGCTTAGCAGTGCTGGGTCACCCGAGTAGCACCAAGAGTGATCCCCAAGCACCAAACCAGGTTTAAACCCTGAGAGCTGCTGGGTGCTTTGGCCAAGACCAAGAGTCTTTGGTCAACAAGTCCAAGAGTCTTCGTTCTGCTTTTGTTCTGATGTCCTCAGGGGTTACTCCTGGCTCTGTGCTCAGAGACCACTCCTGGCTGGCTCAGGGACCATCGCGGGTGCCAGGGATCAAACCCGGGTCAGCCGCGTGCAAGGCACGTGCCCTGGACCTTTCTCTTTGGACAGCGGGAATGAGAGATCCGGCCCCGCAGTGCCAAGGCCGGTGCTGGGGTCCCGGGACGCGAGCAGTTCCTGCTGGAGCCCCAGTCTGCTGTCAGGGAAAGCTGGTCCTGCCCCGAGGACGGGCTCTCGGCTGAGAACACTGTCTGCACGAATCATCCAGCCAAAGGCCTCTTCTCATGCACTGCCGTCCCCCGGGACAGTAACGAGAGCCCACGAGTGACCGGAACCTCGGCTCATACCAGCAAGGAAAAAACCCAAATCTGATTCTGTACTTTCCTTCCGCCTAAACTGATCAAAATAAACACCGCTTCTCTGGTTACAGAAGGCGTCTCTGCTGGCTGTGGGCACGCACAGAGCATGTGTGTTTCAGGTAACTTGGGGGTTTGGGGTGTTCTAGGAGCTCCAAGGCACTTTCTAGATGATGTAAAAGAATGATGTATGAAGCCGTCTTATGTTTATAAAAGTGGGCTCCCTCAGTATGCCTGTAAGTCACTTCCTTCGGGCAGGGGGGAGGCCCCGGAAGTGCTGGGGACCACCAGAGCTGTACCCAGTTGATGCCCAGGAGAACGTGGAGTGCTGGGACTGAGCCCAGAGCCCTCGTGGGTGCCGGGTTCCACCCCCAATCCTTTGAGCATCTCCATTCCTTGCAGTCTGCTCCTCTGGGGAGCAAACAATGAAGCAGCTGGCGGGATCGCAGGAGGAAGGCGTCCTCCCAGCCAGCGAGCAGAGGGAACGGCGAGGTGAGGGCCAGAGAGATGAGACAGGACTCCCTTGCCTCGCACGCAGCCGACGTTTAATCCCCAGCACGGCCTCAGCTCCCCCAAGCACTCCTGAGCACTGAGCCAGGAGTAGCCCCTGAGTTCCATGGCCTTGGCCTACTCCCGCCAGCCCCTACATACACACCACACACACACACACACACACACACACACACAGAAAGGCCCTGCAAAAACTTATGCGAAATGGAAGGCTTGTGTAGCCAGGAGACGGGAGGACCTGCTCGCTGCAGTTCTTGACCAAAGAGAAAGACGATTCCCGGCAAATGTCTGTAACAGGATCCAGGGCGGCCCGGATTCAGCTGTTAATGCACCAGGAGCCCTAATGTAAGCTTCAGGCCCCCACTTACTTGCTGGGGTTGTTCAGGGTTGAAAATCAAACGATCCATATGAAGAGAAAGAACAGAAAGAACAGAGAATATAAACTCAAGGATGAGGACTAGCACATGGCCCAGGGGCAGGAAGTGCCCACCTTGCAAGCTAACGGTCACATGTTCAAATCCCCATGCATCTAGCACCTGCCCTACCCGGGACCAGGTATGGTTGAGCACCACAAAACCGGGTGCAACCCCTGCCCCCTACCCCAACCCCGCCATGAGCAAACATAATGGAAGATGTGTGAGAGCCAGTCAGGAATTCTAACCCCTGATTAGCACCACAATAACTGTTCCTTAAAATGCAGCGCCCACCAGCATCAAGGAAATGGGTTCTAGCTCCCCCTACTGTCCACCTGCTAACACGACAGTCAGGCAAGCCCCATCCTCCCGACCACAAGGAAGGGGCAGAAAATAACTTATTCACTAAGTAAATTAATAGGAAGTTTCCTCCTGTATGGGAATCCCTGGGTTTGAGCCTGACACTGCAAAGAAATCAAAGAAAATTTCCAATTACTTCCTACTTTGCAAATCTGTCCTGGCACCCACCAATGTATTTATTTCTTTTTGCTTGATTTCTGGGTTTTGTTTTGTTTTGTTTGTTTTTGGTGGGACAAACCCAGCGATGCTGGGTGGACCATGCGGTGCTGGGGACGAAACCACACTCCAGCTCTTTGCACTATCTCGTGGGAAGGGACTGAAAAGCAGGCTATATATATATTTTTTTCTTTTTGGGTCACACCTGGCAATGCACAGGGGTTACTCCTAACTCTGCACTCAGGAATTACTCCTGGCGGTGCTCAGGGACCATATGGGAGGCTGGGACTTGAACCTTGGTTGGCCGTGTGCAAGGCAAACACCCTACCCACTGTGCTATCGCTCCAGCCCTGGGGGAAATTTTTTGGCCCACACCCAGCAATGTTCATTATTCCTGGTGGTAAGGGGGGGTCCAAATGGGATTCGGGGCATCAAACCCAGGTCAGCCATGTGCAAGGCAAACGCCCTACCAACTGTACTGCTCCAGCCCCATAAAATAAAAGTCTTAAAAGCAGCTTTAGGCGGCTGGAGCAATAGCCCAGCGTGTAGGACGCTTGCCTCACACGCGGCTGATCTGGGTTGGAGCTCGGCACCCCAGAGGTTCTGCCGAGCACCACCAGGGGTAACCCCTGACTATTGCCGGGGCAGCCGAAAGACCAAAATATAAAATTTTAAAACGCAAAAATATTTTTTTAATTTTGCGGGTTGTTTTTTTTTTTTTGCTTCCGGGTCCCGAAGCAAGCAGGGGAGAAACGCTGCCCAGGGCTGGAGCGATAGCACAACGGGTAGGGCGTTTGCCTTGCACGAGGCCAACCCAGGTTCGATTCCCAGCATCCCATATAGTTCCCCCCCCCCCCAACACCATCAGGAGTAGTTCCTGAGTGCAGAGCCAGGAGTAATCCCTGTGCATTGCTGGGTGTGACCCAAAAAGCAAAAAAAAAAAGGAAGGAAGGAAGGAAGGAAGGAAGGAAGGAAGGAAGGAAGGAAGGAAGGAAGGAAGGAAGGAAGGAAGGAAGGAAGGAAGGAAGGAAGGAAGGAAGGAAGGAAGGAAGGAAGGAAGGAAGGAAGGAAGGAAGGAAGGAAGGAAGGAAGGAAGGAAGGAAGGAAGGAAGGAAGGAAGGAAGGAAGGAAGAGAAACCCTGCCCAGCCCTTGATGTCATGGTGTGGGTTGGGGGCTCCGGGTCGCACAGCCCTAAGAGTCAGGCCTATACAGCATCCCGCGGGCGGAGCGGCTCTGCGTATTCCCGGGGGTTTGCTCTGACGTCACGATTCGCACTGTCCCGAGCACCATCACTAGGACGCTGCTGTGCAGGTGCAGGCGGTGTAGACGGCAGCGTCCCGGAGCAGACAGTCTCCAGAGAAGCAGAGCATCAGCCTCTGGGCCCGGGGCGCGGCGGGGAGGCAGTGCCTCCTGTGTGCAGCCTGGGTGGGCCGGCACCCCCGCCCCCGCCGCTGCGAGCCCCCCGCCTGGGAGCGGACGGTGCGGGCCGAGCCCCGCGGCGGCGCGGCGTTACCGTTACACAGGGTCGCCATCTAGTGGCCGTAAGGCGATACTACACCACCTGAGAGGGAAGCCAGAAGCGAGGACTTGGGAAAGCAGCCTTTTGGGAGAGAGGGAAAGAGGGAAAGAGGGAAACGGGGGCAGAGACCAACCAAGCGGCAGAAGGAGCCGGCAGAGATGACTAGACCTGCCCTGCCGGGCGCCCCAGCGTTGTAGAACCTTCTTCCCCAGGGAAATTTTTAAATATATATTTTTATTTTGTATTTTATTTTATTTTTTTAAGATGGAGACAAAGAGGCAGTGTTTATTTTTTTATTTTAATTTTTTTTTTTTTTGCTTTTTAGGTCACACCCAGCGATGCTCAGGGGTTACTCCTGGCTTTGTACTCAGGAATTACACCTGGCAGTGCTTGGGGGACCATATGGGATGCCGGGGATCGAACCCGGGTCAGCCACGTGCAAGGCAAACGCCCTACTCGCTGTGCTATCCTACCCGCTGCGCTACCCGCTCCGGCCCCAATAAATTTTTTTTATTTAAAAAATATTCACAGTTGGGGCTGGAGTGATAGCACAGAGGGTAGGGCGTTTGCCTTGCACCCGGCCGACCCGGGTTCGAATCCCAGCATCCCATATGGTCCCCCGAGCACCGCCAGGAGTAATTCCTGAGTGCATGAGCCAGGAGTGACCCCTGTGCATCGCCGGGTGTGACCCAAAAAGAAAAAAAAATATTCACAGCGGGTAGGGCATTTGCCTTGCACGCGGCCAACCCGGGTTCGATTCCCAGCATCCCATATGGTCCCCTGAGCACCGCCAGGGGTAATTCCTGAGTGCAGAGCCAGGAGTGAGCCCTGAGCATCGCTGGGTGACCCAAAAAGCAAAAAAAAAAAAAAAAATTCAAGGGGCCGGAGTGATAGAACAGTGGGTAGGGCATTTACCCTGCACATGGGTGACCTGGGTTCGATCCCCCGCATCCCATATGGTTCCCTGAGCACTGCCAGAAGTAATTCCTGAGTGCAAAGCTAGGAGATTCCCCTGAGCATTGTCAAGTGTTACCCAAAAACCAAAGTAAATAAACATAAAATTTTCTTAAAAATTAAAAGGGGGATGGCGTTGGGTTTTAAAAAAAAATATGAATCTTCTTCCCCAGAGCTCCTGCCACTGTCTGGTGCCCAAGCACAGGTCCACAGACCCACGAGACTCTACATGCCAGACAGGGTCCCTCGGCCACTGCTAGTATTGCTGGCACCAATAGAGATGTTAGATATGACACTATACATATGATAAGGTTAAGGTGCTTGCCTTGCACGTGGCCTTGACCGATTACATGGGTTCGAATTCTGACACTGCATGCAGTCCCCCACGATGACATGTGTAGCATTGCAGTGACAGTTTTACCCCAATGGCAACAACTTCAATGACCCCCCAAAAATCTTGTTTAATAAAAGACGTGCAGGGACTTGTCTGGTCTGAGCAAAGATCTGGATTAAAGAACACGATTTGGAGCCTGGAGAGACAGGACAGCTGGGAAACCCCTGGCACCCCATCTGGTCCCCGAGCCTGCCAGGAGTCATCCCTGAGCATAGGTCCTGGAGGAAGCCCTGAGCACCACCAGGGGTGGCCCCAAAACCAAAAGGGAAAGAAGGCGGTTGAGGCTCAGAGGCTGGACACCCAGGAGAGTGGACACTGGGAATGTCCACGCAGCGCTCTGGGGCAAGTGGCTGTGCAGTGGCTGACCGAGGCCCCCACAGAGAGAGGGCTTTTGTTTCTGGTCGGTCCTGTTGTTGTTAGTTTTGGGGCCACAGTAGCACTGTGTGGGTTTACTCCTGGCTCTGTGCTCATGGATCACTCTTGGCAGTGCTCAGGGAGGATCATATGGGGTGACGGGGATCGAATCCAGATTGGCTGCTGCCGCTCTGCCCGCTGTACTATCGCTCTAGCCCCAAGAAGAGCATTTTTAGGTGAGAGAGAATGGCCGGGAGGACTCCAGCCTCTGATCCTTGTGAAATATCTGGGTCACTGCGGAGGGTCTGCACCATGGGGGCGTCAGTGGCACTTTGGGGACAGGGCCAGCTGGGGGCACCATAGGAGGCACAAAGGAGACAAGGCCCGAGTCCAGCCCTCACCTGAGGGAGCCCCTGGGAGCTTGACTAGGGCTTCTGCTGTTGGCAACGGGACGTAAGGCCCCAAAGGAATGTCGGCAGGGGGCTAGGAGAAACGGCACATCGCATGTGGCTGTGACATTATACTGGTTTGAATTAGTCCCCCATGCTTTGCCAGATGTGACCCTGATCACCACCAGGCATGGCTCAAAAACCAAAAGTGAAAGGAAAAGAAAGATGTGCTCAGGCTGGAGCAATAGCACAGCATTTGCCTTGCACGCAGCCGACCCGGGTTCGATTCCCAGCATCCCATATGATCCCCCGAGCACCGCCAGGAGTAATTCCTGAGTGCAAAGCCCGGAGGTAACCCCTGTGCATCGCCGGGTGTGACCCAAAAAGCAATAAATAAATAAATAAATTAAATTAAATTAAAAAAAAAGAAAGATGTGCTCACTTCGGCAGCACATATACTAAGATTGGGATGATACAGAGAAGATTAGCATGGCCCCTGTGTGAGGATGACACGCAAATTCGTGAAGCGTTCCATATTTTAGAAGTAAATGATGGTTGGAGGGCTCGCTCAGGATAGTAGATGCGTGCTGAAAGTAGACTATGGACCAAACATGATGGCTGCTCGATACTTGTATTGCAAACCGTAACACCCGAAAGGACAGAGAGAGTAAGAGGGAATATGCCTGCCACTGAGGCAGGGGGTAGGGTGGGGTGGAGATGGGGTGGGGGATGCTGGGACCATTGGTGGTGGAGAATGGGCACTGGTACTTGAACATTGGAATGCAATTACGAAAGTTTATAAGTCTGTAACTGCAACTCACAGTGATTCATTAAAATAAAAAGAAAGGGGCTGGAGCGATAGCACAGCGGGTAGGGCCTTTGCCTTGCACGCAGCCAACCCGGGTTCGATTCCCAGCATCCCGTATGGTCCCCTGAGCACCGCCAGGAGTAACTCCTGAGTGCAAAGCCCGGAGGTAACCCCTGTGCATTGCTAGGTGTGACCCAAAAAGCAAAAAATAAAATAAAATAAAAAGAAAAGTTAAACAACAACAACAGGAAAAAAGGGACGTAGGGGAAGACTACTCCAGGGTTCACTACAGAAGAAACCACAAGCTTTTGCAGCCACTCAGGGTCCGGTGGTTGTCCTTGCTCTGGTCCTGTGGGAAAGCTGCCAGGGGCGGCAGGGGAGGGTGGGGGTGTCAGAGAACACGAAGAGCCTTCATGCAGCCGCGTGAACACATGGCCTGTGTCTGCTGGTTTGTGTTGCGTTACCAAGTGCGGCACACATGATGGCTAAGCCACGGGAGTGGATTTTCTCAGGCTGGAGGTCTGACAGCCACCTGGCAAGGCGGGCTCCTTCTAAAGCAACTCCCCAGGCTCACAGCCCCGGCACCCCAACCTCTGCCTTCACACGTGTCTCCCTGTCTGCAGGTGTGTGTCTGATTTTCCCCTTCTGTGATACCAAACTATCAAAAACAGTGACACAGAAAGTTAAGTCCAGGGGCTGGAGCGATAGCACAGTGGGTAGGGCATTTGCCTTGCATGTGGCCGACCCGGGTTCGATCCCCAGCATCCCATATGGTTCCCTGAGCAATGCCAGGAGTGATTCATGAGTGCAAAGCCAGGAGTAACCCCTGAGCATCGCCAGGTGTGACACAAAAAGAAAAAAAAATGTTCTGTCTAAAAAAAATGTTCTGTCTAAAAAAAACGTTCTGTCCACCCAATGATTTTTGGAGCGTTATTTATTCACAGTAGACAAGAGAACAGTGTAAATGCCTGCAGAGAGAACAGAGAGGCAACGTACAAATACCTCGCAGAAACTGCTCAGCTATAAAAAAGAAAAATGAAATAGCTCGACTTCACTCCTGTGGAAAAATCCCAGGTCTGTTTGGCTGGGCCCTTGTGGGGGAAAAGTCAATCTGCCGCCAGGGGCACCCAGCACCCCCACCCAGCTCTGTTCAAGCTCTTGAAGTTCCCGACCACAATCACTCCCTCCCCATTCCTAGGATCTCTGGTCTGTAAAAACAAAAGCGGGGCGGGGGAGGGGGTGTTGGAGCAATAGCACAGCAGAGCAGGGCATTTGCCTGTCACCTGGCTGACCAGGGTTCCATTCCCAGCATCCCATTTGGTCCCCTGAGCACCGCCAGGAGTGATTCCTGAGTGCAAAGCCAGGAGTGACCCTTGTGCATCACTGGGTGTGACCCATAAAGAAAAAAAGAAAAAAACAAAACATAAGCAGACCTCGCCCAAATGGCATCTTGTGGGCACCTAGGAAAGATAAAAGGTTCCCTCTAGGGGCCGGAGCGATAGCACAGCGGGTAGGGCGTTTGCCTTGCATGCGGCCGACCCGGGTTCGATCCCCGGCATCCCATATGGTCCCCCAAGCACTGCCAGGAGCAATTCCTGAGTGCAAAGCCAGGAGTAATCCCTGAGCATCGCTGGGTGTGACCCAAAAAGGAAAAAAAAAAAAGTTCCCTCTAAACTGAGCCAGACAGGCCACTCTCAGGGTCTGTGCCGCGTCCTGCTGACCAATGCATGCCCATGACCAATGCATGCCCATGACCAATGCATGCCCACTGACCAATGTATGCCCACTGACCAATGCATGCCCGCTGACCAATGCATGCCCGCTGACCAATGCATGCGCTGGTAAGCCAGGACTTGGCTCCGCTTGAAACATCTTGTACTTTGATGTTTTTTTTTTTCTCTCGGTTTTTGGGCTACCCACCCAGCAGTGCTCAGGGGTTCCCCCTGGCACTGTGCTCAGGAATGACTCCTGGTGGTGCTCAGGGGACCGTATGGGATGCCAGGAAGACAAGCATCCAACCCTGGCCAGTTGTGTGCAAAGCAAGCATCCTGCCTATTGGTGCCTGCTTGTTCTGTTTTTAACCCAGTCCAGGTTCAGAGGAATCACTAATACTCCAAAACATGTGAAATTAGGCTAAAAACGCAGCTCAACAGGCTGAGCACATGTGAGAGACCCAGGCTCTACCCCCAGGACCACAGGGTCCCTCGAACACTGAGCCAGGAGTGGTCCCTGAGCATCATAGGTGTGTCCCGCCCGCCATTCCTCCCCGTGAATGTAGACAGGCCCATATTAAACGGCCTGCTTTCGCAACATTAACCAAAATGCTTTCACATACACCTCCTTTCTGCTGGACTTTTTGTTACTTGTCTTCAGGGGGCTGCCTGCAACCCCACCTGCCTGCAACCCCACCCAGAAGGGAATAGTTTCATGCACCGCCCCCCACCCCCACCTGCCCCTCTGTCCTCCTCCCTTTTCTCTTCCCTCTGAAGTTCAAGCCCTTGGTCTTTCTCAAATGCTGCTGCTGAAACCACTCCAACAGAAGCATCCAGGGTACAGTGGTTAGATTTGGCAAATAAAAATAGAGGAGGGGGCTGGAGGAAGAGTGAAGGGGGTCGACCAGTGTTGGATCCCCGGCATCACATAGGGTCCCCTGAGCTCCGGCAAGCGTGATTCCTGAGCACAGAGCCAGGAGTAAACCCTGAGCACAACCCAGTGGGACTTCACTCCAAAAAATAAAAATAAAATAAAATAGTACTTAGATCACTGGCTGGCCAGGATTGGGAACCAGCACACAGAAGAGGAAGGATTCCTCCCCCCCACCCCCCATACACACTACTCCCTTTGTTTTAGGGATGGGGAGGGGACATACCCTGCGGTGCTCAGGGATCACTCCGGGCAGTCTAGGGGGACCTTATGGGGTGCTGGGAACCCACGACCGCAGATACTCCTGGGACTTGTCATGGGGTGAGGGGGACCCTCTTCGGGTTTGGCTTCCTTCTCCGGCTACTCTGCCTTCGCTTTCTGATTGATTGGTTGATTTTTTGAGTTCTCAGAATCTCAAGAGATCTGAACAAACCTTTTTCTGCAGGGCGGCGCCGCGGCAGAGCGCCGGAAGGGGAAATGCCTGGAGCCAGGCCCAGGGACAGGGAAGCGTCCGGCCGGGCTCTGGGCTCCCCCTGACGTTCCCGCCTGCAGCCCTCGGGATTGCAGCGGCCGGGAACTTTCTCGCCGGGACCCCCTTTCACCTCCTAAAGGCTAGAGAAAGCGGGGAGGGCGGGCTTCGGGCGTGGCCAATGGGGGAGCCGAGAACACGAGCCACAGCCAATCCCATGGTGGGGGCGTGGCTTGAAAACTTGAAAGCGACCCGACTGGACCAATCGCGGTTGCGAGGCCGGGAGTTGGACCAATCCCAAGGCGGGAAGCCCAGCGGCGGCTTTACCTGCGTCCAGGTGCGCTTCGACGAGTGCGGGATGGAGCCGGGGCCGGCGGTCTCGGGGGAAGCGGCCGGGGCCGAGCTGCCCATGGAACCCTCGGCGGGCCCGGCGCCGGGGCCGCCGCAGGGCCGCGCGGAGGAGCAGCCGCCCGAGGGGAGCCCGAGGCCGGCCCGGGCCGTGCAGGACGCGGCGGGCGCGGGCGGGAAGAAGCTGCCCTCGCCGCGGCCCGCGCCGCTGCGGCTGCCCAGCCTGGGCTACGGCGCCTTCCGCCGCCTGGGAGGCCCCGGGCCCGACGCGCCGGGCCCCGGCGCGGCCGAGCTGTCCCGGGACGGCGAGGCGCCGGCGGCCGAGCCGGGAGCCGGGCCCTGGGCGCCCGTGGAGCTGCAGGTGGACGTGCGCGTGACGCCGGTGGGCGCCGCGGGGGGCAGCCTGGCGCCCTCGCCCGCGCCCTCCCGGCGCTTCCTCACCGTGCCGGTGCCCGAGTCGCCCGGCTTCTCCCGCCGCAGCTGCCCCGCGTCCCCGCTGCTGTCCCCCACCGCGTCCCCGGGCGGCACGTGGGGCCGCGGGTTCTCGCCGATCGCGGGCCGGGCGGAGCGCGGCGACGACGCGGACGGCTGGGCCAGCCCCGCCGCGGGCCGCACGGACTCGCCCGCGTGGCGCTGCCGCTGCAAGGAGCTGGGGCTGGAGAAGGACGATTCGCACCTGCCGCTGCGCGCCGAGACCGACGACCTGAAGCTGCCCAGGGCCATAAAGCTCATAGGTACGTGCGCTCGCGGGCCCCGAGCCCGCGCCGTCGGGAGAAGCCGCGCGCACCCCCAATCCACGCCCTCCCTCCCCCCCGCAGCTTGGGCAGCAGAAGACCTTGGGGTCCCAGCCAGCCGGCCCGATGCCCATACCCCCCAACTGGCCTCCCCGGTTTGCAGTCGGTAACGTGTTCGTTCACTAAGTGGCAATTCAGATTGCGATGTAACTTCAAAAAAATGAAGTCACCGTTCTCGCATCCCAAACCCAAGAATTTTCTCGAGTTTCCCTCTCCGTGAGGGGCAGTTTGAGAACAGGTGGAAGAAAAGAGGGGTCCGGGATGGGCGTGACTGCCCACGTGAGCCCGTGGGTTTGGCCCCTGGGCCCACCTCTGGCAACCCTCCCCACTTCCTTTCACTTGCTGAGAAACTTTGGGTCCTAAATGCTCCATCATATAGTAGCTGCTTTCTTGAAGCTAGAGACCAACCTGTGCTGTGTGTGTGTGTGTGTGTGTGTGTGTGTGTGTGTGTGTGTGTGTGTTTGGGGGAGGGCATTGCCAGAGGAGGGTTGCAAGGAAGGAGAAAAGCTGTAAGCAATCCCGGACTAGGAAGCCGGAGGGAGTGGTTGGTGAACTTCGGGGCATGGGAAAGTTTCCTGGAGCTAAGCCTGGAAAGGTGAGGAGGAGGGAGCCTGGGGAACAGCCTGCCAGTGAGGTGGGCCCCGGGTCTGAGGGCCTCCTGCCAGGGATGCTTTGGCACGGTGGGGTTCACGCTGGGTGGCTCAGGGCCTTTGCAGGCTTGCGGAGAGCACGTGGGGCTTCTGCAGGAAACAGAATAAGTGTGACTGATGGTGCTGTGACAAGTCGCCACTAGCCCAGAAGCAGCAGATGACTCCTTTCACTTGCACTGCGTTTCTTGGAAATCTGAAGGGGGGCGGGAGGGGCGCTTCCTCCGAAGTGCATGTTCCCCCAAATCGAGTTGACTTTAAGCTCTACAAATCCTGGCCGTGGGATCTGAGGAGAAAGCAGCCGATGGGATGCCAATGGAGAAGATAAACTGGGATGGATGCGCGCGCCAAGGGCGGCACCCTTGGTGGCCAGCCAAGATTGAGAAGGGAACAGGGTGTGGGCCGGAGAGTAGCGCCGGAAGGGAAGCGAGGAGGAGGGGCCGGCCCCGGGGACTTGACTGTGTGTCCCTCCCCGCTCCTGTGGCGGGAAGGAAAACTCCTGCGGAACTGGGGGGTTTGAGGGAGAGCCGGAGGGGCTGGAGGTGAGACTGGGAGGAGGCTTGAGTCGCGGGATGCTCTGGTTTTCCAGAAGAATGCATTTGTGACTGCTGTGACCAAGGCCAGGGGAAGGGCGGGCGGGGCTTCCCCCTGGTCAGCGCCCCAGGGAAAGGGTGTGAGACTTAACCTGCTCCGTTGGAGCCTCCCCTTTCTCAAAGGTCTGAGCTGAATTTAGTTCAGCTACAATAGGTTTGCCAGCTGACCGCGTTCTTCTCCCGGCTTTTGAGCGCTATTATTTCAAGACTCTTCATTTCCATAGCCCTCTTGTTGCAAGCATTTAAACCATCCCTCTCACCTTCTTTCGGAGCCACACCCGGTCATTCTCAGGGCCACTCTGGACGTGCTCAGGGAACCAGGCCACGCCAAGGACCCAACCCGGAGCCAAAGCCTGCATGCCTGCTCTGGGGCTATCTCAAGCGCGTGACGCATTTGTTTTGTTTGGGGGCCACACCCGGCAGCCGTCTGGGTTTCAGTCCTAATCCCAGCTCTGTTCTCTGGGGCTGCTCCTGGAGGTGCCAGGGCCCAAGCTGACCGGCCCGTCTGCAGAGCTGCACTCGGCCCTTCAAGCTCTCGCCCGCCCCAGTGCAATGATTTTCCCACTGAAAAATAGAAATCCTTAGGGTTTTGTGTGCTTACAGTTAGGGGATCAGTTTGGGCATATTCGCCTCCCCAGAGAAGGCCTGTTCTGAGGCTGGAGCGATAGTGCAGTGGGTAGGGCCTTGCATGCAACTGACCGGGGTTCAATCCCCAGCACCCCATATGGTCCCTGCCAGAGGTGATGTCTGAGCACTGAGCCGGGAGTAAGCCCTGAGCACTGCCAGGTGTGGCTCCCAAGCAATAACCAAAAAAGAACATTTTTGGCATTTTAGCAACTCCCCCTAGTGGCTCAGCCACCAGCCTAGTGAGCCATGAATCCGGGCTCTGTCTCTGGACGTGGCTCGGGGCCGAGCCTGCTGTGTCGGGCTTTTCTGACTGGCAGAGGTGGCCGTGGCAGCGGCTGCTACACTCAGTGGCAACCCTCACAGTGGACAGATGATGTGTTTTTTTGTTTGTTTTTTTGCTTTTTCGGTCACACCCAGCAATGCACAGGGGTCACTCCTGGCTCATGCACTCAGGAATCACCCCTGGCGGTGCTCGGGGGACCATATGGGATGCTGGGATTTGAACCCGGGTCGGCCGCGTGCAAGGCAAACGCCCTACCCGCTGTGCTATCACTCCAGCCCCGGACAGATGGATGTTTATTGACCCGTTTTTCAGTTGATGGAAATCTGGTAAAATCCCTAAGATTTATTGTTACCCTTTTCCCGTCTTGAAGCAACTGGCTCTTTCGGTGTGGGGGGGTTGATATTTTGGGGTCACGTCTGGAACCGTGTGACTCCCAGCCCTGCTGTAGCCTTGCAACTGCCTCCTGCCCACACGTGTTCTCCTTCAAGCCGGCGCCACCTGGAGCGGTGGACCAAATGGCCGGGGCCTTGTGTGGAGAGTGGCTGACGCTCACTAATGGTTGCAGAGGGTGGGGCTCGGGCTTTGGGGGTGTCCCCGTGCTGATGACCTTGCTGACCTGTCCCCCAGGGCTGCCCATGTACCTGAAGTCTCTGCAGTGGGCCTTGGTGGTCATGGCCGTGCTCCTGGCGGTGTCGGCTGTGTCCATCGTCGCCTTGGCCTCCAGAGCAGGTATGTGTCCCGGCCGTCCCCTACCCTGCCCTGCCCACACCCTGCAGCAGAAGCCATCCCGGGTGGGGACAGCCGCTCTGCAAGCGCCCCTCTGCCCTCCGGGGCGAGCGTGTGGGGCCCCAAGGCTTCCGATTTGCACCTCCAGATTTGCATGTGAGGGTCAGAGCTATGGTCCCAGGGTTCAGGGACCTGGCCTGCGGTCCACCCGGGTTTGCTCCCTGGCTCCAGCTGCCTGCTGAGCACCCTGCTGGGAGTAGCCCCTGAGCACTGCTGGGTGGGAACCCGAAACACCTCGCGACACCCCGCGGCACCCCGCAGCCCCCATTTTTGTTGCACCCTGTCATTCTGTCTCATGGGTTGTGGGGACAGTGGGTGCTGAGATTAGACACCCCCTCACCGCCTGCACACGCTCAACCTTTGGCGCCCTCTGGTGGCAGTGCAGGGCCCTGCAGCGCTGTCCCACCCCTCCCTTCTGGGTCTGTGCTTGCAGGGGCGCGGTGCCGCGGGTGCCCTCAGGGCTGGATGTGGTCCGAGGAGCTCTGCATCTACCTCTCAGCCGAGCCGCAGGCCTGGGAGGCCAGCCAGGCCTTCTGCGTTGCCCACCATGCCAGCCTGCCCCTGCTAAGCCACACCCAGGTGAGTAGTGGGGGGGGGGAGGGAGGGAGTGTCCCTCAAAAAGCTGCCAGGGCCCAGAGAAGTACTCCTGGCTCTGCACTCGGGAATCACTCCTGGCAGTGCTTGGGGGACTGTATGGGATGCTGGGGATTGAACCCGGGTCGGCCGCATGCAAGACAAGCCCATTGTACTATCGCTTCACCTGCCCCTTACAATTGTAGTTTTGGGGGACACAGGTGCTTAGGGGCGTGTGTGGTGGCGATGCGTTCTGGGCCCCGCGGAGCCCATGCTCCCGCCCTCCATGCCCTCCCCGGCCTGGCAACCCCCCGTTTCTGGTCCCCACCCTGATGTCCGGCCCAGACCCAGCCGGGTGGTCGGGGAGAGTCGGGATCAGCGGAGCCAGTGCCCACAGCCTGTGTCCTGCTTCTCCCCTCAGGACCTGCTGACAAGGTTTCCGGTGACTGTGGATTCCTGGGTGGGGGCCCGGCGAGGCCCCCAGGGCTGGCACTGGCTCGATGGCGACCCTCTGCCACCCCAACTGTGAGTAGCACGGGTCCGGGCAGGGCTCCCTCCGTCCGTCTAGCCCCCAGCGCCGGGGAGGGGGGCTGCCTTCTTGCTCGCTGCTCCGGGCCCCTCGTGGTTTCCGGGTTCCGCCTCCCTCCTCCACAGCTGGGGACCCTGGGGTCTGCCTTTCCTTTACACCCGTCACCCCCCACTTCTCACCGGGTCGGGGAGGGCCAGTGCCTGCTACAGCTCAGGGTGCGGCTCAGTCCCCCCTCCCCTGGGGACTGCCCCCCCCCCCGTCATCCTGAGCCCCCCCCTTCTCCTCCAGACTCCCCGCGGAAGACGAGGCCCAGCTGCATCTCCAGTGCGGGGGCCTGCGGGCCGGGAGGCTCGTGGCCCTGGACTGTGGCTCGCCCCGAGCCTGGGTCTGCGTCAGAGGCACCAAGTGACAGGGGCACCCCAGGAGCCAGACACCTGGCCGTGGAAAGGCCCCCCCCCCGTGCAGCGCCCCACTCTCTGGCAGGGAGCTTGCTCCTTCACCTTCTGGGGTGCTGGGGGCATCTCCCAGAAGCAGCAGCAGTTGCCCGGGGTGACTGCTGCGTTCCAGGCTCTGGGTGTCGGCAGGATGAGGAGGCACAGAGCACCTGCCCCCACGCGCCTGGGGAGGCTGGGGACTGGCTTGACTGGAAGGCTCCGTGTGCAGTGCGGGGTGGGGGGCAGCACAAAGGGGGGCCAGGCAGGGCCTGTGGATTCTGCTGCATGGCCCTCGGGAATGGGGGGACCAGCCGTGCCCTCAGGCAGGCTGGGCTGGACGCCCCGAGTCACGGGGACCGCTGGCCTCTTCAAAGGGCCTGAGAGAGGGACAGAGGGCTGATGGAGCTAAGGGGGGTCTCGGTGTCCGTTTCCTTTTGGTGTAGTACTGGGGATGCTCGCTCGACCGCCACGTTCATCCTGGCATGAAAATCCCCCTCTAAGATGCTGGGGTGGAGAAATGGAGTCGGGGGTTGAAAGCACCAGCCTTGCAGGCAGCTGACCCTGGCTTGACCCCTGACACCGCCTGCACCCCCAAACACCTACAGGACGAGAACTGCAGGGAAACTGAAGAAATCTGTAGTCTGGGTTGAGGGGGGCTCAGAGGCTGAGCCCCAGGCCGGGGGGCCAGGCTTGATTCCAGCACGCATGGTTTGGGTATGGCCCCGAAGCTCCAAGGCGGTCCGGGACCAGAGTGGACACTGGCGGGAGGCCCGGGCCACGCCAGCCTCGCTCTGGCTTCGTCTGGATGCAGCTTCCGCGCAGACCCGGGGCATCTGTCACCCTCAATAAAGGAGGTCTGAGCAAAGGTGGCAGCTGTGGTCATTTGTGGTCTGGACTGGCTTCCAATCCTCTAGCCCCATCCTGATGCCCCCAAGCCCCTTTCCGTCCTCGGAGCCTCTGCAAAGCCATCAGTGAAACGGGCTGGGAAGGGTGGGCACCCAGTGTGCAGCCCTGGTCCGTGCCGACGGTTGTGGGTTCACCTCAGTGGTGGCTCCCGGTGCCCTGTAAACACACTTGCCCGGCCACTCCGGCCTGCTCAACTCGGGCTGAGCATCAGAAACGGGCTGGAAGTGGTTTCTGTGGGGGAAGCCTATTGAACGGGGAGGCGAGGCACCCCCTTTTGAGTTGGTTCCAACTTGCCACTTGGTCTCCGCTGAGGGGCAGAACCCGAAACCTACGTATCATTTTCTTTTTCCTTTTTGGGTCACTCCAGGCAATGCTCAGCCGTTACTCCTGGCTCTGCTTGAGGAACCCTATGGGATGCTGGGAACCGAACCCTGGTCGGCCGCAAGACGCCCTGCCCACTGTGCTATTGCTCCAGCCCCAAGTCTACGTGTCGAGAGGTGGTGGTGGTGGCTGGTGGTCAGAGGTCACCCCGGCCATGCGCAGGGGATCATGATGTGAGGGCTAAGACAGTTTGGACTGGAGCACTAATACAGCGTGGAGGGCATTTGCCTTGCACATAAGCTACCAGGGTTAGGGCCCCAGCACCCTATATGGTCCCCCTGAGCACGCCCTGAACACGCTCTGAGTGCAGCCCGAAGGCAAGCCTGGCACAGATGCACAATGGCTGTGCTTGGCACGCCAGGACCACGCAAGGTCGGGGATTTCACCTCAGGCTCCCACATGCTCTTCAGACATTTGAGCGACCCCCCCTGGCTCCAGACTGGTTTAAAACACGGTCTTTGGGCAAGTGATAGCACAATGGGGTGGGGGCCCCACTGGGTTCGACCGACATCCCTTATGGGGCCGTGAGCAATGCCTGAAGGAACTCTGAGTGTAGAGCTAGAGATAAGCCCTGAGCACCAGAGTGTGGCCTCCCCAAATCTGTTTCTGGTGCCTGAGGCAAACCTGGCTCTGAGCCAGGGGCTCCAACCCGCCCTCACTGACTGCGAGGAAGGTAAGGGTCACTACGTGGGACCACAAGGTGTGCTGGGGATGGAACCTGGGTTGGCGGCGGGCAAGGCAAGTGCCCCACCTGCTGTACCCTCCAGCCCTGTGGTTTTGGGGCCACACTTGGCAGTGCTCAGAGAGCATCTCTAGGGGCATGAATCAAGCTGGGATCAGCCACATGCCAGGCAAGTGCCTGACCCCCTGTACCATTTTGGGGGCCCGCCACAGACGGGCGCTGTGACTCCCAGCTTAAGGCAGGGCCAGACCTGCCAACCTCCTGATGGCCTCCCCCCAGCCAGGAGAAGCCCAGGAGGCACAGATGTGGGATGTCATTACTCTGCCCATTCTAGCTGGTCCCCAAAAAGGAACACAAGTCAAATTGGGACACAATACGTGTAAGGAAAAGGCTGATACCAAGGGTTTCTCAGGGAAGAAAATAAACCACCTCGCTCTTTGGAGACCAAAGAGACTTCAGAGGCCAGAGCGCGGCCAGCAGGTGCAGCCTGGCCATGCACGAGGCTGGCCCAGGACCCTGGTCACTCAGTTCCAAGCAATGACGCCGGTGACAGTGGGGAGAGCTTCCCTGGGGCGGCTCCATCGTCTGAGTCAGACCACCTTGTCAACCAACTTTTACAGAGGTTTGAAGTGCAGAACGAGTCACCACACCCAACAATGGAAGTGCTTCAATGTTAACTCTTGGCTCTAGTTCAA
This sequence comes from Sorex araneus, assembly GCF_027595985.1. Lineage (NCBI taxonomy): Eukaryota > Metazoa > Chordata > Mammalia > Eulipotyphla > Soricidae > Sorex > Sorex araneus. The sequence goes on along the minus strand of NC_073302.1, from coordinate 437,319,772 downwards.
AGGGCTAATACTGAAAGGTACCCTGGAACAGTTTGTAAAAATCCTTTTTAGCCCCTGGTTTGGGGGTCACGTGCAGTAGTGCTCAGAGTACCAATCTGGGTCTCTGCTTGCAGTCGGGTGAGTTAGCTCCCCAGTCCCCAAATACTTTCAACATGGCACTTGGTTTTACTGGGGGGCTTGACTTGTTTTTGGGTCAGGCCAAGAGTCTTTTTTTTTCTTTTGCTTTTTTGGGTAACACCCGGTGATGCACAGGGGTTACTCCTGGCTCTGCACTCAGGAATTACTCCTGGCAGTGCTCAGGGGACCATATGGGATGCTGGGAATCGAACCTGGGTCGGCCACGTGCAAGGCAAATGCCCTACCTGCTGTGCTATTGCTCCAGCCCCTAGGCCAAGAGTCTTACCCACTGAACTCTGGCCCATTTGCGGGGGGTGGGTGGTGAGTGGGTGGGAACCTGGAAAAAGTAAAAGTAAACTCCAATTTTTCAAGTGTGTGGGAGATGGTCAAGTCAACGTTGAGAAAGACGGCTGATGGGTGCAGAGTTCCTACCTGCATACGGCCAGCCTGGCTTTGATCCTGGGCATTCCATAGGGTCTCCAAGTCCACCCAGAAGGATCCTTGAGCACAGAGACAGGAGTAAGCCCTGAGCACTGCTGGGTGTATGGGTGTACCTCCCTGACCGCCCCCCCCTGCAAAGATTTGAAAAAAAATGGAGGGCTGGGCTGGGCTTAGTGACTTGCAAACTGCCTCATATCCAAGGCCAGGGAGTAACCCACGGCACCACAGAACGAACGGGTTCTGTTTCAATTTATGTGAGTTGAAGAGTCAGCAAAGATATGTATATATGTATATATATACATATGTATATATATGTATGTATATATATTTTGGGGGGAGAGGGAGGGCGCTTGGTGTATGATGGCAGATGAAAAGGTGGTCTTACTGGAACACTTAGCATGATGTCTGCCGATGAAGATTTTTTTTGCAAACATGTGACTAAACTTATTGGCACCAAATAACCAAGTACCCAAATTTGTACATAAAGCCAATTCAATATAATTCCCAAGCCAACAGCACCGTAAAAGTATGTAAGGAACAGAACTGCTGTAAAACAATTTCAAGTTTTTATCTGATGAGGGAACTGCTCAATGTCCAGTGCTGCATTGGAGACGGGTGAGGGACCATGCAGCGTCTGGGACTGAACTGGGCTCGGTGGCACCCAATACAAAGGCCCCCTCTCCCTGGAAAGGGTTTCGTGGTGGGGCCACACATTATTCAAGGGCTGTGCAGATCCTGGGAGGGAAAGAACAGGAATCTCCTCAGGCTGTTCCTTAACTGAACCGCCTACACATCTACCGAAGCTAATTGGAGACTGACGCAATCAGGCAGAGAACAAAATAGATTCCAATGATACGTGCGATGCTGACAACGCTTTCCAAACACATTCTGGAGTTTGGTGTCTAACTCGACACATCGCTAACCCAAGAAGTCACATCTGAGAGTGCCAGGAACATCTTCAGTGTCACCTTTCAAGTCTCTCTGCTCTCATTGGGCCAAACACCAACGCTCATCAGAACACGAGGAGCGAAGTGAGGAGGTAACAAGGCTGTTTCATTCTGGGAAGGGGGGGTCTGGGTCACCCGGGTGATACTCCTGGCTCTGTGCTCACTTCCTGGTGTTTGGGAGACCGTATGCGTACCAGGGGTGCAAGTGGCTCTCAAGGCGAGTGCTTTAACCTGTGCGCTCTCCAACAGCTGGACACGCTGCTTCTGCAGCTCAGGCCAGACACACCGACCCAGCTAGGGAGGCAGGCTGGCAGCAAGTGTCCCTTTAACCCTTCAGCCGAACGATATTTAGAAGGGCCTTTCTCAACCAGAAGCCATGTGGACCCCTGTGGGTCCCCAGGATATTCCAAGGGGCCAACCAGTAGGACTAGGGTGGGGGCCCGGAGCCACAGGAAGGAAACAATGGGCTGGGGCCACCGTTGGAGACGTTGAGAAACTGGCCGGCAAGGCCGTTCCTTTCTCTCCCCGCCCGCACTTTCCTGCAGCAGTGACGGTCACCCAGAGGGGCAAAGAGAGTTCCTGAGATGGGGTTTCATATTCATAATCGGGCCATACTCCGCGGTACTCGGGGAAATGCCTTAACCCCTGTCCTCTCTCTCCTGCCCTCGGAAAAATTCTTAATCATAACACTTTTGTAACTTAATGTATTTTTCTCAAATTCTCTAGAATTACAGTAACGCCTGTCTGTCTTCCACAGTGGTACCAAGTCTTCAACACAGAAATCATTAGTCTCCGGGGTGTTTGTACTGTGTTTTTATTTCAGTTTACTGGATGAGGAGAAAAAAACAAAGTAGCAACAAAACAACAACAAATGAAACCCACCCCCTCTCCTGCAGGCCAGGCTCTGTCAGTGGGGCCCAGAGTGGCAGCAGGCCTCGGGCAGCAGTTTCTTCCAGAACGTTCCTCGGCGCTCTCTTCCTGTGCCTTGCACATAGTAAGGCACTCGTGTAGACCACAGGGAGGAGTGGCCGCCGCTGACCCTACCCACAGCTTACTGGACAGGCCAGAGCTTAATGATGGGGCACTGATTGTTTCTTTCATTTTATTATTATTATTTTACAGTAAGGTTGTAGCTTTTATTTTCCATACACACACAGAAATGAGAAGTGCTTATGAAAGAGTCCCCGCCCCCACCCCTTTCAAAACATCCTGAATGTAGCAATTCAAAAGAACAGAAGGATCAAGACATGTTTGATTTCAAAATTTCAATTAAAAAAGCAAAGTATGTAATGTAACAGCTCTTGAGCTCCCAAATCTAAATAGGCACCTTTAAACAAACAGAAAAAAAAAAAAAAAAAAAACAACTCCCAATACTTGAAATTTCTCCAGTACACATTCCAGTATAAATGCTCTGAACTGCAACCAGCTAATAATTAATGGGTATAGAACCTTAAAACAGAAAAGTCTATTGCTTCCCTGCCCCTGTCTCTTACTAATGAGAGAGGTGAAGTCTTAGGGATACAGAAGTCAGAGGAAGAAGAATCAAGAAGAAAAATTCCCGAAGCTGCAGCTGTGTAGAACTAGTAAGGAAGACAGCTTTTTACAGGTGTTCCAAAGTCCCCAAAGCAAGTCACACAATTTGTTCACTATCACTCCTACTAGTAAAGAGACTAAAGACTCGGTGTCCGTGTGGAGAAAACTGCCCCCTCAGGCTGTCTGACAGGGTCACCAGGACTAGGGCTGTTGTCTGAGGGTTTGGGTCAGAAGCAGCGGGACACTGCTCGGCTACCCTAGCTGGCTCGGTGTCTGGGACTGAACAAGAGTGTGACCCCCTCAGGAGCTTAAGGACGAGGCAGACACACAGCTAATCATATCTCCCCCGCTTCGCGCTCTTCTGAGCTCCGCCTGTCTTCTGCTCTGCCATTAGCGCTCTCATAGGACCGCTTCTGATCTTTCCGATCTCGGTCCCGAGGTGATCTGGCTCTGGAACGCCTGTCTCTGTCACGTGATGCTAAGTCTTGGTCTCTGAATCTTTCTTTTGAGGATCTGAAAAATATTAATTTGAGGAGCAAAATGTGTTGGGAAACCCAAAACCCAAAAGAAAGAACTGGATAAATATTAAGGTACTGGTAGCGAAGATAGACAGACACATCCAAGGACGGGAGAGGCAGCTTGCCGACAGGAGTTAGGCCTCGAATCAGGGAGACGCAGGCGGGCCACAGGGTGGCCATACGCGGCCGCTGAAACGCTGCCCCACAGGGCAGCCTCGTGTCTCAGCAATTTTAAAGCTTTCCCAATTCATAGCACGTGTATTTAATACAAAAATAATATCTAGACAACGCCTTTAAAAAGTGAGAAGGTATCACCAAATATTAAAAAAATATATGATGTGGGTTCCAAATTGGTTAAAAACCAATGGACAGACACTAAAATATTTTCTGTGCTGCAGGTCACATACAATCTCTATGGTACATTCTTCTCTTCTTTTCCATCAACCCTGTAACAATTTCACCCACAGCTCCTGGCCACGCAAGAAGGCCCCGAGCAAATCCCGCCCTCGGGCAAGTGCCGCCAACACTCGCCTTAGGTAAGAGAACTGCTGTACTGATATGGCTTTCAATGACCATTTATTGGAAAACTCAGCTAGACTCTTCCTGAGTTCATTTAACAGGGGGAAAAAGAAATACAGACAGATGATCACAGGATAATCTTGATTACCGTAATATTCCTTAATATCACCCTTCTTTTCCTGACTTCCACGAGAAAGGTTCAAGTGACAGAACTGACCAGAGATTCAAGCGAAAGAAAAAACAAAGGATGTCAAGGGATGGGTCAGCAGGAACAGCGTCTCCTACACTTTCAACACCCAGGACAAGGCCATAGCATGTATGAATCGTACCAATTCGGTTCTTTACAGGTCTGCAGAACTTTCATGAACCTCATGTAAATCGTGTTCAGATTTGGGGGATGGCCTGAGGCATTGCCGACCACTAATCTGAATTAACACCCAACTTCTGATAGAAAAACACGACTGGACTCAGGTACAGAAATATAATTTAAGAGAATTAAACAAAAAAAAAATGGCTGACATTGTTAATTTTCTGGGTGTCAACTTTTATTATTTTGGGGGTGGTCACAACCAGCAGTGCTCAGGGTTTGCGCCTGACTCTGTGGCTCCAAGGTCACTCCAGATTGTGCTTGGGGATCCATCTGGGGCACCAGGAGTGAACCTGGGTCGGCTGTAAGGCAAGTGCCCTATCCGATGTACTTGTTCTATCATTTCTCAAAAACGTGGGGAAAAACAATCCCATGGTGCACTTGGTCACACGGATCCAGACGCATGTCTAGTGGTTGGCAGGAATTAGGGAAACAGCTAAGAGAAGACCTGACTAAGGTTTGACTATAATCCATACACGACCTGTCTGTTCACTATCTGACTCGGATTATCGATGATTCTCAAAGTGGGTGCTCTGAGCAGAGGAGAAAATACACAGAATAACGAAAGTACTTGGCTAAAACCACAGAATGCATGGAGTTGGCACTGAAGTCTGATGACATGTATCTGAACAGAGCAAGCAGTAGAAAAACACAAATGATGCTCATTGACCAAGGACAATGGCGAAGAGAAAGTCATGGAAAGAAAAGACTTATACCTAAAACAAACACTTCAACTAGGGCAGACCATTTCATTGTTTCATTTTTTCCTGTGCAGGGGTCATACCCAGGGCTTCCACTCCACCCGAACCCTGGTCACCTGGAAAAGTGAGGGTTTTTTTTTTTTTTTTTTGCATTTTTTAGGTCACACCTGGCGATGCACAGGAGTTACTCCTGGCTCTGCTCAGAGGACCATATGGGATGCTGGGAATTGAACCCGGGTCGGCCGCGTGCAAGCAAAAATACCCTACCCACTGTGCTATTGCTCCAGCCCCCTGGAAAAGTGAGTTTTAACTAAGAGCTTTCCCCTTAAAATTTAAACTCAGCATGTAAGCAAAGAGCTTGAGATTATGTGTACTGACACAGACTTTTAACAGCAAACTCTGCTAATTTTTGTTTCAAATACTGAATGTTGCTTAAGGAGGAATAATCTGAGTTTTAGTAGAGGGCGTCCTCTTAAGCAAACCAAACCTTTTTGATTTACAAAAATAATCCTCTTTATGAAGATGCTGTAGACCGGGGCCGGGGGCCTCGGAGATCAGGGGACAGCGCGACACCAGCCCATACACTGGGAAGGACAGGGATAAGGAAAGTCTCCAGCCCTGCCCTTCTACTCCTGCCCCTCAAAACCATGAAGAGCTCAGAGAAAATGTGAACCACGATGGGTGGGGAGCGACAAAGAAAATGTCTGGAACCAACCAGCAAGAGGACTCTCCCGAGTGCCCACGCGGGAGGATTCTCTCGGTGCCTATTTCCTGAGCACCTGCTGCACCCATGGGAGGCCAAGCGGCCCGGGCCAATCCGCCCCTCACACCCCTCTCCTCACCCGCCGTCGGTCCCTAGGAGACTTGCCATTCGACAGATCTTTTTGCTACCAGAGTTGATCCCTTCAAATATACACTGACTTTAATTCAAATTCATCTAGTACCAGAAACCATTTTTCATTATTCTGGTGTTTCCCCATCTAAACACCTATATTTATTATATACATTTTCACACTTTATAAAGTGTGATCTAAGTTTGATTATTGTAAAAGATGTCACGATGTAAATAAAGTAACTTTTTTTAATTGGGCTATTATAGTAGAAAGAATACAATTTCATTAAGAGTAAAATTTAAGTGTTCTAATAAAGAAAAAAGGGTGATTTGTTAACTGAGGGTAGGAATTCTTTCACAACGTCCATGTGAAATCATCACAATGTACACTTTAAACATCTTACAATTTTATTTTTCAACTATGCCTCAATAAAGCTGGGGGTGGACAACGACAACAAAAAATGGCTTGAACTGGGCAAGAATATAATAAATTAAAAAATATGCCGAGAGCCTATTAACCTACTCCGCTTGTGAGTGGTCTTAGAAAATGGCTAAATTGGGGATCAAAAAATATACATATAAAGTTTTTTCACAGCTTTCTGTGGTTGCTATCATGGGCTGTATGTGGAGTAATTCATAGAAAATTTAAGACTAGTGGGTCTAGGCACTCAAAAAAATGTTTCATCATCTGTATGTTAGAGATAGTTGTCAAAAAAAAGAAAATTTGAAGCACGTTCTATAGAAATTACCTGGCTACTGGGCCATCACGTGACCTGAGAAATTTTGGAGCTTGATCTGTGAGAATCGCAAGGCTAAGCTCCCCCACATCCCAGTCCTTGGCAGCGGAGGACTCGGGCCTACCCCCGCCTCACCAGGCCAACACTTCTTTCGCTCAGGGCCGAGTTTCCAGGCCTGCCCCGCCTGCTAACACACACAACCGCCATGAACCAAAGGTACAGAACGAGCCTGTGCTGAGAAAGGAGCATCAGATCAAAGCTTGGAAAACAATAAGTCGAACAAAGTTAAACAATTCTTTTAATGAGGACTTCTCAGAGCCCCTAATTGGCCAATACATACTGAAAAAAAACTCCAAATATTGGTGCTGAAAATTATTTGCCCATGAAGTACTTTTTCCCAAGACACACTACGCAGTGAAAAACAATAGCCCTGCACATTTTGGTTCCCAATTCTTATTCTGGGCTTGTAAATATATTCTTTCTAAGCTACCCACATAGGAAAACAAATGTTATACACCCACACACAAATGTGTACATATTACCAGATGCACGTTTCAGCCAACAGTATCCGACTACACGGTAAAGGGAGTTCCGTGTCCCGTCACGGACAGCTCAGTACCTCCTCCGGGATCGCTCTCTGCTCCTGTCTCGAGAGCTGTGCCCGCTTCTCTGGTGGCTGCGGCTGCGGCTGCGGCTGCTGGAGCGGGACCTGTGGCGATGGCGTTTCTCTCGAGACTTGGACCGCGTTCTCCTCTTCCGTTCTCGGGACATGGAGCGGGAACGATGTCGGCGGTGCTCTCTGGACCTGGACCTACACAGACCCAGGCAGAGATGGGAACTCAGTCAGGACTCCGTTCCTCACCCACCAAGGCCACACCCGCCAGGAACCAGGGCTCGCTCCTGCTGGGGCTACAGAACCAGATGGGGCGCCGGGATTCACACCCAGGTCGGCCCTGTGCAAGGCAAGCATCCTAGCTGCTGTACTCTGGCTCCTGCCCCAGAAAACCCTTTCTC